>NW_026684102.1:0-142000 GCF_030247195.1 Topomyia yanbarensis | reverse complement strand
GCAAAAAACCTCAATTTACTTTGATATCGGTCCCAACATCGCCGAATCACACGCCCTCAGATTGACACCATATGCAGATGACTATTATTCGACAGTCACCACTTGCGCTGCACGTCACATCGAGGGCTCACTAGCACTAGCAGTGTCTCTTCCGGGCTACAGCACCCACTTCAACCCTAAGCCAATTTATTAGTTATTTGCATGTGACCGCGATGCGAAACGAAAGTGTATATCTTTTCCGATGGCAGACCGGGCGCAGATGCGCCCCGGGTTCGCAGAATGAAAGAAAACACGGAAACCGGGGAAAGGGGTTTCGTCCTTTCTTCCGGAGCCGGATCGGGTGAAATCAAGCGAAACAGGTCCAAGTTTATCATAAACGGATCATCCGAATAAAGCACTCTATTGTATTTACATTAACCAACCCGATTACGAGTTCAATTGTTATGTCGAGGATTTATGGGTTGCGGTGTGCTCTCCGGGGAGGGGGAAAATAGAATCAAATTGTTATTTTATCCGGTGAGGGGGAAAACATCGTCGCTTGGGCTGCTTCCGACTCATCCCTGCTCGATTTTGTTTCCTTCCGTTTTCTAGTAATTTTTCGGCAATAATTCGGAACATGTTGCGTTGGCTGCGGAAAAAAACTAAACCATCGCGGTACTTCGTAAACAAGTGCACCAATTTCCACTTGAGTTTAACAAACATCGAGCCAAATGTTAATATTTTAATCAGAGCGGAAAAGTGGCCTCCAGCGGAAGGGTATTCGTCGCCTTTGTCACCAATCCAAAAAATTGAGTGATCGATTGCTTTCCATGGCTTGCGGATTTGGGTCCACGTTGGTTGTGTGGACTAATTTTGATTGATGCTGTGGTTTAGTTTTTCCGGCAAGCCATTGAATTAAACATACGCCTCGATTATTCTGCATATGTTTGTTCAGGTTCTTTCGAAATGGCAAAACCTGGGATGTGAAAACCGTGCTAATTTTTTATGCAAATCACCCGCATCGCTTGAAAATTTTAAAATGTTCATTTGCTGGTTGTGTATAAGAATAACCGCTTGGTAGTATACATAGGCAAAATTGTGTACAGCTTTGTAGACGGTTTATCCACACAAAACCTTTATTGAACTCTAAAAGAAAAATATCAGTAGATGTATTAGGTTATGATCATGATACAAATTATGCAAAATAGATGTTGGAAAATCAATTAACCGAGCAGAATGGTGCTTTTGGCTGTGATTTTTTTCATTACGCTGTTGTGTTACGTACCCCATAGTGTGGTAGTGTGACAAAGCCACTTTTTCAAAAGCACCATTCAGCTAGGTCGACAGTTTCTCTAGCAGCAATTTAGTATAATTTGAATCGTGAAGATCTGATATTTCGAAAGATATTCTTCTTTTACTTTTAGTTTCGACAAGTTTTTATATGGATAAACGGGAGGAAAAGCAGAACACATACGCATACTACCAAACTTTCAATTCACCCTAAGTTTCTTGAACCTTAAAGTCATAAAATTAAAGGTGGCTGTTCGGCCATCTATAGGAGCTGTCCATCAATGTCAGCTTCTTTCTCCGAACAGCCTAGATAAGCCGTGTAGTGTCGGTAGTGGTTGTTTCAACCGGCTAAGAATTACACTACGGACTACCTGTTCCGGTGGTAACACCAAACAGGGAACCCCAATTCTATAGTGTCATGCGACCCGTGCTATGGGTAAACTTGTTGAGGGGGTTTAAAATATTCTCAATGGCGAACGGAGCCTGGGAAGAGCCAGGCGAACTCCCCAGTAACTGGCTGTGGTCCACTAGGAGGTTGATAACTCTATTATCTTTCTCCGGACAAAACCAGCCTAGAGGCCACGTGGCATCCTGCGGGTTGAAGTATGTCAGTTATGGAAATAACTGTCAAATTCATTCCCAAAGGTGGCCGCGTCACTTATGAGGAGGCAAAGAGCTTTAGACCGATCAGTCTGACCTCCTTCCTTCTCAAATCAGTGGAACGTTTAATCGACCACTACATTCAGGATGGTAGCTTGGGCGAGCACCCGCTGCATGCAATGCAACATGCATATCAGCGGGGGAAGTCTACTACCACCCTGTTACACAATGTTGTCTACAACATTGAAAAAGCTTTTTCACAAAAGCATTCAGATTAAGGAATGTTTCTCGATATTGAAGGTGATTTTGACAAGGTGTCTTTCGAATAAATTTTGGAAGCAGCACAAGATCATGGAGTACCTTCATATATCACGAACTGGATACACGCAATGCTTAGAAACCGACATCTGTGCTCATCGTTAAGACAAGTAGAGATGCGGAAACTGAGTGTCTGCGGATGTCCTCAAGGTGGTGTGCTGTCACCACTTCTATGGAACCTTGTCGCCGATAGCTTGTTGAGAAAACTAAATGAGCTTGGGTTTCCGACATATGGTTTCGCCGATGATTATCATATAATGATCACCTGTATTTGCATTAACACACTTTTTGATTTGATGTAACAAGCCTTATGTGTTGTTGAGCGGTGGTGTCTTCATGTTGGACCATCAGTTAATCCAAATAAAACCTCAATGGTGCTTTTCACGCAACGAAGGACCGGAGCTCGTCCATTGCAGTTTTTTTGACTCTGAAATTATTGTCGAAGATCAAGTTAAGTACGTTGGGGTAATCCTCGACTCAAAACTTAATTGGACAGCTCTCATCGATTTCAGGATCAAGAAAGCTTTCATGGCCTTTGGCCAATGTAGGTGGATCTACACAACAATTGTTAGACCAATACTGGCATACGGGTGCCTTGTTTGGTGGCAGAAGGGAGAAGTCATGACAATCCAATCAAAGTTAAACCATCTTCAGAGAATGGTCTTGATGGCGATGACTGGTGCGTTCTCGATAACACCTACTGCTGCTCTCGAGGCACTCTTGAACATAAACATGTGTTTCTGAAACAAGAAGCACGTTCTTGTGCATACCGTCTGAAGGTTACTGGGCTCTGGAACAGTAAACCAATAGATCGTGTAACTAACCACACAAGACTGTGGCCCCAAATGGTTACTTGGGATGAATATACACTTGCTCCCAGTGACCTTACACTCACATGTAGTTATCCTTCTAAAACTTTCAATGTGAGAATTCCTCTTCGTGAGGAATGGTTGTCTGGCTGGATGGAGCGACAACTTCAAGAATACGTAGTTCGTTATACGGACGGTTCTTTGTTGGAGGGCCGAGCCGGTGCCGGTGTCTATTGTCATGAGATGAGATTAAACCAATCTCATTCGCTTGGTAGATACTGTACCGTATTCCAAGCAGAAATCTTTGCGATTCTGTGTGGCGTACAATCCGCACTTCACCAGGGAATTTGCGGTAAAAGAATCTATTTTTGCTCTGACAGTCAGGCTGCCCTGGAAGCACTTAGTTCGGCAGATTCGAGATCGAAATTAGTAATCGCATGTCGAACTCAAATCGAAGAACTTAGCATTTCAAATGCTATCTACCTTCTATGGGTACCCGGTCATTCCGGTATTACTGGAAATGAATGGGCGGACGAATTGGCTAGAGCTGGCGCTGCGACTGATTTCGTTGGTCCAGAACCAGTTCTACCACTGTCAATAAGTTGGATAAAGCACAAGATTCGCTCTTGGGCTGCATTCGAACATGCCAACCATTGGCGTAGCTTGCAAACTTGCGTTCAAACAAAGGCTTTTCTGCCGGATGTGAGTCCGAAAATGTCAAAAAATTTGTTGCATTTTTCCAAGCACAACTGCAGTATTCTGGTCAGAGCACTGACTGGACATTGCGAACTCAATTATCACATGGCTACTATTCAGCGCGCTGAGTATTATTCATGTGATCTTTGTGAATCTGATTACGGAACATCATATCATTTGATATGCAATTGCCCTGTATTAATGCAATTGCGCATCCGGATTTTTGGTTCTCCATACATAGATGAACCTATGTACAGAGAGCTGAAATTTAAGGATATGCTTTTGTTCCTAACCCAGTGTGGTAAAGAGCTATAGTTTTTTAGCCGTATTTGAATGACAATATCTCTTCGGGGGTGCTGTCGTTCTATTATCTCAATATCCCCTCGGGGGTGTTGATATATCCGCTCACTGTTTGAGTAGAGGTTCTAAATCCCTCCGGGGGTTGGAAGTTTTATTCCTGCTGTTGTAGCACCTGCAGATCGTTCAGCATCACTCCGGGGGTGCAGAATGCTCTGTTTTAATTGTTCTGTGTCGTTGTTTTCCTTACCCCTAACCTTACCACTTCCCCAATCCTTCCAATCAGGAAAATGATGACAAGACGATTCTTGGCAAGGCACAAATCTCCGATCAACATGGGGAACGTGCCATTTGAGCCAGACGCTACTGATTCCCGATTCCTGATACGTACCCCATAGTGTGGTAGTGTGACAAAGCCACTTTTTCAAAAGCACCATTCAGCTAGGTCGACAGCTTCTCTAGCAGCAATTTAGTATAATTTGAATCGTGAAGATCTGATATTTCGAAAGATATTCTTCTTTTACTTTTAGTTTTGACAAGTTTTTATATGGATAAACGGGAGGAAAAGCAGAACACATACGCATACTACCAAACTTTCAATTCACCCTAAGTTTCTTGAACCTTAAAGTCATAAAATTCGGTTACTGTAGAATTGGATATTTCTTTTTGGGTAGTTTCACAAAATTAGTTAAAATTCAAAAATATTTTTTTAATGAAAAATTCACATTTCAAGAAGTGCGAAATACTAGGCACGCTCAATCCCCCTTTTGTTTTCTCATAAAGAAAGGTTATGCAATCACTCCGAACAACGCCAAATTAATCTCGGCCCGGAGGGTACCATTCGACTCAGTTCGTCAAATTCGCAATTGTCCGTGTGTGCGTATATAGATTTGTTGGTGATATTTTTATACAGCAATAAAGCTTTCAAATAAGCCCTGAGACTGTAGGAAAAATGTACAAAAACCCTAACGTCCAGGGAACGGGTTTGGGCTTGCCATCACCCGACCCGCTAAAAACCACTACTCTTGGCCAGAACCTGATTCCTCCCCGGCCCTAGCGTACGGCATTACTTCGGGGAAGGAATTTTTATGTGCATAGCACCCACTCCTTGCCACACCACCATCCACACAGACCATGGCAGTCGGAGAGCTAGTGGTGGGTCGAGACTTAGTGCTCTTCTCCTACGAAGACAATCTGGACGGCAACTTCAGATTTTTTCGAGCTTTTCGGCTCCCTTGTGCCATTCAGCACCATAACTCCCTTCTCGTACTATTCAGCACCACTTACTCTTTGAATTACCAACTTGTTCGCGAACTACTCGGTTTTGTCCCTGACAATGGATCTAGCCTACTCCGATGGAGAATTCCACGGCGAGAGAGGTTCTCCCGAAACCGAGCAGTAGATTTCTCCTGATACTGATGTTCGTTTCCGTGAGCCATTTAGCTTCCCGTTCTACTCGATCTAGTCCCTGGCGGTGGACCTAGCCTACTCACGAGCCACCCGGTAGGTTGTCCAGGTCGGTCCGGCAATTCTGGTGAAACCTGACGTCCGGTTCACTGGCGCCCCGACGACCCAAAACCGATGCTACGTCGCGTTGTACTCAACTGGTCCCCGGCGGTGGACCTACTCTACACCGTCGGAGAGTTCCCCGGTGGAGGAATTTCTCTCGAATCCCGATTTGTGGTTTCACAGCGACTTTCTAGCTAATGGCGCTACTTTGTTAATCCCTTCGCCACTTCCTCTGCAGCTCGGATAATATACTCGCAACCAGGTGTGTTCGTCGTTTCATATCTCTTCGACGATATTGTAACGAGTACGTTAATTGTAAATAATTAAATGCATATAGATTTGTAAATATTAGTACGTATGCGTAAATTGTTATTTGTTCTAAATTGTTTATTATGCATGGTATCCATATTATCAATTTAAACCATGGATAAATGTTCGCAAAATCGAGTTGCTACGGTAGCGCGAGAGAGACTTGCTATAATACGCACTTGATGAAGTCTCTCTCGCGCTACCGCAGCAACTCGATTTTGCGAACATTTATCCATGGTTTAAATTGATAATATGGATACCATGCATAATAAACAATTTAGAACAAATAACAATTTACGCATACGTACTAATATTTACAAATCTATATGCATTTAATTATTTACAATTAACGTACTCGTTACAATATTGTCAACTGTCACACCACACATACCTCTACGAACTGCTTCGAACGTAGGGCATTCGAAGACCATGTGTTCCGGTGTCTCTTGCACGTTCGCACACTCCGTGCAAAAGGGGGACGAAGCATATCCAAATCGATGCAAGTACTCCCGGAAGCATCCGTGTGCGGACAAAAACTGCGTCAAATAGAAGTTCACCTCTCTATGCACCCAAGTCGACACATTATTGATGAGTTGAACGGTCCACCTAGCCCTCTCCGCGTTGTCCTACTCCTGCTGCCATTTAACCAACGAGTCCGCTCGGACCAGTTTCCCTGCATTACGTGTATTTCTCCGCTGGTAACATTTCTTGTCATCGATCAGAGTGATGTAGATGGGGATCATCCCGGCAATAACGCATACTGCCTCCGACGATATTGTTCTGTAAGCACTCGCGACTCGTACGGCCATCAGCCGGAATGTTCTGTTCAGCTTTTCACGGGTCCGCTTGGTTTTCAGCGCAGTACCCCAGGCCGGAACGCTATATTGGAGTATGTGAAAATATCGGTCACTGACACCTCCACTTCTTCAAGTGTCTCACCCATCACCGTTAGTGACACGTCGTCCGCGAAACCCACGATTTTTACTTTCCTGGGCAGCCGCAGTACTAGAATTCCATCGTCCATCCCGTTCCAAAGAGTTGGACCGATAATGGAGCCCTGAGGAACTCCCGCTGTGACTCGCATTGACTTCTGCCCTTCGCTCGTCTCGTACAGTAGCACTCTTTTCTGGAAGTAGCTCTTTAGGATCTGGCATAGATAGTAGGGAACCGTCATTCTGTGCAGCGCTACAGCGATGGCTTCCCAGCTGGCGCAGTTAAATTCATTCATATCTATCGTGACCGCAGCGCAGTATCGATCTCCTCTTCGCTTCTGTTTAGATGCCTTCTCAGCATTCTCGCGCACTGTCCGAATTGCAGGCACTATCGATGCTCCTTTGCGGAATCCATACTGAATCTAGGACAGTTCGCGCTCATCATCCGTGCATTTTGTCAACCTTGAGAATGATCCGTTCCAGGAGTTTACCGAGTGTATCCCTCTCCATACTGCAGCAAAGTTCCGGTGACCGATACGGTAGCGAATCGCCTTGTGGTCACTATGCGTATACGTTTCACATACTCTCCAATTCATGTTCGCCGTCAGTGAAGGACTACAGAATGTGACGTCGATGATAGACTTCCTCCCGTCCCTCCAAAATGTGCTTCATTGCACATCCGGACGTTTAACTTCGCTAGAGCTACTCTACTGGCCCACTCCACACCTGGGCTGTGGCGTTGAAGTTACCACCAATGACTACCGGCTTTCGACCGATCAGCTGTTTGGTTGGATACTGAACTGCTGAGCTGCTCTACTGTCCACCTTGGAGGATCGTAATAGCTACACACGAAGACGCCGTTGTTTTTGGCGATCACGAAGCCCTCGTATGAGCGTTCTACCTTTTCTTGAATGGGGAATCTGACCATAACTTGTATCACTGCCGTTCCCGATCTATCCGCCACCCAGTTATCGTTATCAGGGAGGACTTGACATGGCTCTGCGATCAAAGCAATATCACACATCGTTTCTGTCGTAGACTGCCACAACAGTTGCTGTGCGATGTCACAGTAATTCAGATTTATCTGGGTTGTCTCCGTTAACCTACAGCCTTCTTGTAGGGATGGCATTTTAAGTGCTTCTCTCTGCTCGTCTTCCATCGTGATTTCATCAAGGTCCTTGCACACAATCCCCATCTCCGGGTTTAAGGCTTTAACTTCTACTTGTTCACCCATTGATTTTGTAATAGTCTCCTGCAATGTCGACCTGCTAGTCATGGGATCCCTCTTCAACTCCACGACGTGCACGAGCACGTCTTTTCCCTTTGGTGTCTTCGGACGAGCCGAAGGTTTTCTTTTTCTCTTCAGCCCCCTTTTCGCTCCTCCTTCTGTTTTGCTGTTTCCCGTGTTTCTCCTTCCAACCTGCAACGCTACTCCAGCTTTTTCCCTATTGGGTGACGCCCTTTCTTACGACAACAGAAGCGTCTTCGAGCGTCTGCTTCTTGGGCCCGCCTGGTCTTTTGTCTCCTGACGAGGATCTTGTCCTCTTTGGAGTCATAGAAACAGGCGTGTTCTCCACTCCAATCTGCTTCTCCCTCCTCTGCGTCGGAAGGGCTAAAAGGATAGTAGTCTTAGCCGACGCCAATGCTCGCTCAGCTATATCAGCCCTCCGCGTTGTCGTGTCATAGTCCTTCACGGCAGACAGTGCCGTCTTTCGGATTCAGTTAACCATCTCCTTAATGTCCTTATGGACATTGTTTCTCGCGTCCACAAACTTGCGGAGCTTCTCCACCAAGTACTTCGCTGCCAATACTTTCGCCGTCTGTAAGGTGTAACTCATCCCGCTCTGCTCTGGCTGTTGTTGTTGCTGCTGCTACTGTTGCTGCCGTTGCTGTTACTGTTGTTCCTTACCATAAACTGAATGGTGACGAGTTTTAAATGTACCCCGAGACCTGCCAGGTTTTTGTTGGGACGGAGGCAGCCGTGCTGTTAGCCCACTCGCCATTTCAAGTCGGTGTCATCCTTCTTTACTCTGGGAGAAGAACAGCACGCCTGTCAGCCCCAAGTCGTGGTCCTTGTCCTATCCGTTGACGTTCGCCATGTGCAGTATGCCATAATCTGGATGTTAATTGTTAAGATCTTAGATTGCTAGAATCTTAAGATCTTAGCAAAAGCGGCACAGACTCGCTTCGTCGGAGTTATGGCTTTTTTAGAGGTTTAGCAGAGCAAACTGCAGTCTCATTTGAAAACGGTTCAATTTGAAGACTTTTAACCTTTAGAAAGAAAACCTTTTTCATTGAGGGAAAACCTATCAAATCTACAAATTCTTTCTATTGACTATTTTTAATGAAGCCCCAAAGTGGAAAAAAGGGCTATAAAATCGATCCGAAGATTTGAGATCGCACCATTCCGTCAAACTTTTTCCCCGATTTTAGGTCGTTCCTCCAATAGATTTAGTTCACTTTAAAGCCTTATTATTAGTTTTGTGTTTCAGATCGATCCTGAGACATCAGGCTGTACGTAGGTTTGGAATCCCACACGCACCTTGTCTTAGACAGACCGTCACCACGGACGCCATTTTGTTTTTTTTCGTCTTGAAAAAAATTGCGAATGAAGACGAAAATATAAGCCTTTTAAATCCTAAATCTGTTTCCTTCTATGTTTTTTTTCATTGGCCCACAATAAATTCCAAATTTTGCTTACTTTTTGGTCAGTTGAATAAAAACCCCCCCTTAAAGAAAGCTACGTGATTCAGTCGTCGCTTTTGGTCGGATTCCAATCAACTATAGGTTTATTAGTCACATCACTAGATGCATCAATGTTTGGTTCCATCATTCGTTCTTAGGTAATTTTATCATAAGGAACTTAATGTTACTATCAGTAGCAACATTTTAGTCACTTTACTTAATTGTATAATAAAACAGTAGAGACACCAAAACGTAATCAGTCCAAAACCAGTGGTGCTCATATCATATCTCATATCCAGGACAAACTTATTAGTCAAAAGCTGCGTCCGGTACCTCCAAATAAACAGCTAACAAGAAGTTAATACCAGAGACGGCTTGTGATCCGTAATCTGAAACAAGGAAGAATATCTGAACACGAACGCCATCACACCGATAACGGCATCGAGAGTGATTTGGATGACCTCAAAGATACAGTAGACGAAGAACCCCTTGTTTCTCTCAGATGAAAAAAAGATCTCCACGCCAAATAGAAGGTTTTTGTTTTGTTTTACACACTGTAAATATATGATAGATCTACGGCTTCGTTAAGCTAGCGCGTTGAGCCGTGTTGCGAGTGGTTAAGTCTTTAAAATGCTCGCAAATACATAGACTTAGACAGCGACGATACTTTTCGAAGAATGAACACTTCGCGAAACATCGCTACTTGGCTTTCAATATATGTCTAAAATTACTATGAGAGGCTATAAGTCATTAATATTTGCAAGTTGTCGATCGATTGTGTTCTATTATGCACTAGCCGATTCCGAATCATCTGACTAAAAACATGATCAAGAGTTATCGAATATGCATCACGTGAGTTTACTGAGCAGATTCATTTATGTTTTTCACCCCCAATTTTGATATTAGCGAATGAATTGAGTTAGATAGTTCATCGGTTCAGGCGATCATCCAAGCACTTATTTGCTTTAATTCAAGCAAAATTTAAAAAAATACAAAAATTATTTTTCTAATGAGAATGCAAATAGTTCTGCTGCATTAATTGTGACAAGTAGAATTCAATGTCAGTTTCTAAATTTTATTCTTTTGAGCGTACTCTGAAATGCCTAACTCAGATTAGATCGCTGAAATATTTTTTTTAGCGAAGTAAAGTGAAATTAATTTTTACGCAAATTTTGTCATCGATCACGATGTAAATCAAATCGGAGTGTATTTGCATTTCCGAACACGAACTTTTGCGATTACAATGCGGTTTGTTGTTTGCTGCACCTTATTTTGGTTTTCAACTTATGAACAAGTATTGTTTCCATTTAGAGAAAAATCGAAATATCATTAGGTTTTCTGGGTCTTCGTGTTCGGTCATCTCAAATCGTCAACACTATTAAACTTACATATTCTATTGTTTAGCCCATCCCGAAACAAAATCCTGGCTACGATTTTTTTGCCTTTCTCCTATAGAAAGGCTATGCAACCACTCTGAAAATCGACTTTTTAACCGAGGCCCGGAAGGCTGAGTCTCTTATACCATTCGACTCAGTTCGTCGAGTTAGGCAAATGTCTGTGCGTATGTGTGTGTGCGTGTGTATGTATGTATGTGACCAAAAATATGCACATCGGTTACTCGGAGATGGCTGAACCGATGTTTTAAAACTTAGTCTCAAATGAAAGGTACAACGTTCCCATAGGCTGCTATTGAATTTCATTTAATTTCGACTTCCGGTTCCGGAGTTACAGGTTGAAGAGTGGAGTCACGCATGATATTCCAATATAAATCGGAAGCAGCATGATGATAAAAGATGCAAAACTTCATAAAATGTGTTTGAAAATGTTTGGATTTATAGTATCAGCGCACTGATGCCGAATCAAATCCACGTTGGCCACATTGGACACGTTCGGCGGAACCAGAAGCTTCGGGAAAGTAATTAAGTTCCTGAATTGAATTCACATTACTTCTCAAACATGTCTGACTCGATTTTCACATATATAGTCTCAAATCAAAGCCACAACATCCCTATTGAATGCTATTAAATTTCCTTTGAATCGGAGTTCTGGTTCCTGTGTTACGGGTTGAAGTATGCAAAATTCCTATATAAACCGGTATAATCAATATATGTATAAATGATGCAAAAATAATTAAAATGAGTTACAAATTGGCCAACACTCTTATACCATTCGACTCACTTCGTCGAGTTTGGGAATCGTGTGTATGCGTATGTGTGTATGTGTGTGACCAACAATTGTGCATCGGTTACTCGGAGATGACCGAACCGATTTTCTCAAAACAAGTCTCAAATGGAAGGTATAATATGCAGATGGGTGTAGCATCGCCTCCCCTTTACTTACTCTTACACCTCCACTTTCCATAAAAAAAATCATTAAAAAAAAATTCCACTTCAGATTCCAAGAGATGGCTGATCCGATCTGTTCAAAGATTCAAATGAAAGGTGTAATATTCCCATCGGCTGCTATTGAATTTCATTTTGATCTAACATCTGGTTCCGGAGCTCCGAGGTGAAGAGTACGGTTACATAGAAAATCTTGTTATAATTTGTCCACATAGGATTCTCGGAATTTTCTGAACCGATTTAGTCTTAAGTCTTAAATGAAAGGTACAACGCTTTCATCGGCTACTATGAAATTTTGTGTGGATCCGACGTCTTATTCCTGAATTACAGGGTGATGAGTACAATCATACAGAAAAACCAAATTTCAACGGGTACTGCGAATAAATAAAGGTGAAAATTTTTTCAAAACTGTGAGCTCAACTGCTTGGATTTGTAGTTCTAAGTCACGAACAGTCATTTAAAGTCTCTTTGGCTACATTGGCCACCGTCGACGGTACCGGAGGCCTCGGCGAAAGTATCCAAATTTAAAATAACAATTGCATCGGTTTCTTGGAAATGGTTAGATCATTTGGACCAACTTCTGTTTCAAATGGATGTTTTCACAACAACCACTATTAAATTTAATTCCGACCCGACTTATGGTTCCGGAGTTACGGGTTGTTTCGTGCGGTCACATAGAAAATTCCGATTCAAACTGATACCGCGATGAATGCAAAAAGGTGAAAATTTCGCTAGAATGTGTGTCAAACAAATTGCATTTGCAGTTCTAGGTCAGTGACGGCCAATCGAAGTCTCATTAACGACATTGACCGTCACAAACAGTTCCGGAAGTGCCACGGAAAAGTAACCACCTATCAACATTAACAAACTCACAAGGTTTGGCCGATTTTCACAAGTGTAATCCCAAATTAAATGTATATTATCCCCATAGACGTCTATGATATTTCATACGGATCGGTTATATGGTTCCGGAAATATAGACTGAACCGTCCGTCGGCGGTAAACCATGATGATGAGTTATGTTCTACCATAGACCATGCGGTAGACTTGGGTGGAACGCCCAACTCCTACTTAGCAGAAGGCAAAAAAAATTCTTCACATTTCCTTTCGATCATGCCCATATGAGCCTACCTAGTTCTAGTTTTCCGTTCTAAGTTTATAACTGATTCGCTCTAGAATACCTATCCGTCTTTCAATTTCATTGCTTTCGTTTCTCTTAGTCTCAAATTTGCCGAAAATAGCCAACAAAATCGATACAGTAGAACCTTGCGGCAATTAAAACATAGTAACAGAATTTTTTATTGTTTTTCAACTACATGACTAAAAAAACTCTCATTTTAATTGAACACCTGTTATTAGGCCTACAGGAGAAAAACCAGGACAAACCAAGCTTTTGCCTCGACTTCCCAGGACACCAGGACAGTCAGTGAAAAACCAGGACATGTCCTGGGAAACCAGGACGTATGGTCACCCTATACAAATCTGCTCTAGGTAAACTCAAGAAATGTGTTCGACAATTCTTGCCTTCAAACTGGTATTAACCTATGGTGGATTTTCGGCTATTGCTATGGCTATGCTAACTCCTCGTATCCAGCTGACTGGAAAGCGTGCCATCGTTCAACCATGTTTCGACGAAGACAATGACGTCAAAACTCTCATCAGATACTGCAAGGCGGTGTCGCTCAAAGATTGAGTTGATGCCACCAGGGCCGTCGAGAGCGGCGGCGGGCCCCAAGGCTAGTGTTACTGACGGGCCCTTCTCAACTTACTTATTTGAATCTTGATTAGAGGACTTGTATATATTAATTCATATATCAAACTATGTTGCTGTTGCTAAAATTGCTATGGTTACGTGTTTTTCAATTAGCGGGTTCCCGGGTACTCTTTTGCCCTGTTAAAAATGTACACAATGGTTAACAACCTTATTAGAGGTATATGGAGATAATCCGTGTATTCGCACCACGTTTGTGTCATCGCCTTTATATATACAGAGGTACTGACTTCATGTTGCCACATTCAATGATATATTTAATTTTGCGCAATAAACGCTTCTACTTGATTATTAGTCTGAAAAATAATCAGTACACTATGTCCAACTATGAAATTGTAAGGTATAGACATTGATCATCTTTACCTCCATTTGCAAATTTGATATTTTTAACTTCTCCAACAGGTGATTTTAAGGGACACCTCGAAAAGTAAACAGGAATACAGTTTGACAACAGTACGGCCATTTTCCGCTTTGATCGTCATTCATTTTTATTCACGTTCGACACAGTAGGTTGAAGTAGGGGAGACTGGGGCTAGTTGGCGGGGTTTTTTGGTTTCAATTTTTATCGCCGATTTTTTTAAAGTGTTTGATGCATTGTCTCCATTTTTAGAGACAAAAATATGTTACGCGGAAAACCCGCTAACTTACCCCGGCCCCGGGGTAAGTTTGCGGTGTGTGAGTATACGCCAAAAACTAAGCAATCAAATGGAGATTCAATTACTTCAAGGGTCCTTTTGGAACGTGCTGAACGTCTTTTCGAGAAAACTGTATATTAACCGACATTTGCTATTATATTTCAGTTTCAATACCCCGGAATTTTGACTTTGACGCGTACTCCCTATACAAAAGAAAATTTTCGAAATTTTTTATGCAATTAGCCGGAATAAATGTCTCCTACATTGGCGAGATACACAAGAAAAAGATTTTCTTACTTTGGAGTGAATTCCAGAAATAAAAATATTTCATGATTTTATTGCACTGTAAATAGTACCGCCAACTTATCCCACGTGCTGCACCGCCAACTTGCCTCAACCGCATATTTTATTAAAAATTATTTAAAAAATTACTTTTGTTTGTGGATAGATGTAATATCTATACGGATGCTCTTTTCACGCGCTGTCGAAAAACATAATCATTCGGGAAATAGATTTAAAATCACTCTAAATAACGCAAAGCATTTAAAATTTAGAACATTTACGTGGTATACTCGAAAACACAATATCACCCACAACTTCCACCAAACAAATCGTTTTGCAACAAAAACACATTGGATAACGGGTTTTACCTAACTTGAGGTACACAAGAAGAGCCAGCGCAATATGTCTAATTGAAACAGAGAAAAAGGGATTCCGCCAATTTACCTCAACCGCCAACTAGCCCCGGGCTCCCCTACGATAGTTTGCTTCTGTGGTTTAGACAAAATGATACACGGGTAGATTTATCTGTTGGTAGCGGTGGAGCAGTTTTTAGCTTTTGTTGTTAGCAAGAATAAGGTAGCAAATTCAGCTCGTAATTCTCGTTTAACCCTACAACGGTTTCGTAACTTTTTCTATACGTAAACGGTTTTGTGGGGTACATTCGTACCCCAGAATTAAAACCGCTCTAATATGCCTAGTTTTTATTGAATTTATAATTAAATTAGATAGTTTTATTCAAAAATAAGCCAATCAAAGCAGCCTTTTCAAAAATAATCGTGCTTTGCAAATTTTTTATGCACATTTTCATTTTTATACAATTTGTCCTAAAAATACGTCAACATCCCTTTTTAACCTTAATATTGCTATAACTTCGGAAGCTTCTAACCGATTTTTACTATCTATACGGCGTTGTAAATATTATTAAATTGCCTTTTGAACAAATAGTAAATAATTCAAAAACCGACCAAAAAGTGCATTTATTCCGATTCTTGTTTGAACACCAAATACCAAATTATTAAATTGCCTTTTGAACAAATAGTAAATAATTCAAAAACCGACCAAAAAGTGCATTTATTCCGATGCTTGTTTGAACACCAAATACTGGTTGCACCAGCTTTAATGGAAGTTTAATAATCAAATTGATTTATGATAAAGTTTGCTTGCAGTTAAAATAAACCGTAACGGAATAACAGGGATTGCAAATAGCTCTGGGGTACAAATGTACCCCACAAAACCGTTGTAGGATTAAAAATATAGAACAACCGAGAAATTTTTTTCTAGCTTTTATGAAGGTTTTTTTGGAAAGGAATGTGAAGTTTTAATGTAGAAGTCGGTTTTAATACGCTGTTGGAATATGCAGTAATAGACAAAAAATGACACAGAACGCAGTAATAAGGAATTGAACGCAAATAAAACAACTGCGAGTACAGCGGGCAAACGACTGCTAGTACTGGTGACTGAATTGAACTGATTTGATTTCCTTATTTGGCACATAGCAATTGGCTTCTTATGGATATCACAAACATCTCTAGCGACGCCCAAAATTAGTGTTCCATCTTAACACAAAGCATTTTTGGCGAAAAATTATTTTAAAGTGCTATAAAAATACAAATATACAAATAAAAATTTATTTCAATTACCGGTTAATTAAAGTCAGTCTACCTACTCATCCCTCCCGGAGTCCAAGCTAAAATCGTTCCGCCATAGATCCCCGGCAAAATCTAGCCCCACTGTGGATAAATTGTGTTGCTATTGTTTTTTTGGAAATGTTCTTTGAGACCAGCTATTCGAGAAGTGAAACAATTACTAAAAGTGAAAAAGGTGCTCAATGTGGCAGGAGCTAATATCCTACAATTGCACCATATAAAACATTAATCACAGTCATTCGTTACGCGAAACAACATACAACACGCCAACGAATGCGGCAACGTTAACTAAAGCATCCCCGTATATATAGACAACGGCTCTAAACAGGTGCGCTTACACGATTTATCTCTGCCCACTCCTGACATGGCGATAAAAAAAAGTTTATATCAAGGTACGGAGAAATGGATTTAATAACATTGAGGAATATTTTCCAGGGTAATTCTAATCCTTTTCCTGTGGTGAGAATGCTTGTGAACAAACTAATTCCTTTATACAAAACCATTTTATGCATATTAACCGAACATGGAACATCTCATCAGACAACACCGGTTATGCACCCAGGGCAGATTCCTATGCGCAAATTCTCCAAAAAACACTGCACCACCTAAAACATTGTACAGAAGTAGCTAAGAAAAGTCCGCCTACTATAACCGCTAACAGCACATCGTTATCTTATGCCAAACCACAAAAAGCTTCAAAACCAAGATTTGTGGATCTTACAGAAACAAATATTCACTCAATAAAATACTCCCAGTGTCTGCAATCCAACAACCGGTACCACCAGTAAAGAAACGAACGCAGAAGAGGACGGATACGTCCGTGTGCTTGCATTACTGTTTGGCGCTGTTCTCTTCGAAAATACATTGAATTGGCTTCTGAACGTTTTGTAAAGTATTCTGCCAATTCAAACAAAAAACTCGGTTTTGTTGACCTAGTACATAAAGTAGACAACTCCTCTAAGAACGTTTGTTTCAACAAATGTTAAATATATCGTCGGTTGTCACGGTAAAGATGGACACGTCTATCGATACCAGGACACATGTTAGTGAACTCGGGTGATTCGTAGTTACACTGCCTAAGCTCGACCCTCATTAACAGAAGACAAAGATTAAGCCCGTACGATATTAAGCCTGTTCTAACGACCCTGCCACTTCTAGTTTTCCGATCTGTTTACTTCACATCCTTGCTCTCACTTGAGTACTATGGCTCTAATTTTCATAAATTTCCCTACCCAGTAATCTCTAGCAAATTGAATGTCGTTAAAATGTAAAAAGAAAATGTGACTAACATAGTCGAAATAAAAAAAGTTAAATATAAAATAAAGCTCTGGTATCCAAAATTTCGAATCCTCAAGTTATTAGATTAAAATGTCTTTCAATTTTTTCTCCGCTTTCCTCATATGACAATTTAATAGGGTGAATAATTACAAAGAAATTACTTATTCTTATTTTTCTTGCTCTTCTATGAATACCAGACGTTTTCACCCATCTTCCGGATAAAAATTCGGGCCCCCAAACGCGACCCGGGCCCCAGGGCAATTGCCCCGGCTGACCCCCCCTCTCATCGGGCCTGGATGCCACCAACATTTTTGCAGTATAGCAGTGCTTATGTCGCCGTTGACCCAGGCTGGAAATCGAAGAGCTTTGAGGCAAACAATAGTTCACAGATGCATTGTACTTGTCTGAGGTAGGTTCGCGGAAGACCCCTCCATCCATTTCCATTACAGGACCGAGACGGTTGCTGCTCGCTGGCAGGAATGGCTCGACTGTGGTGGGGGATTACACTAGATTGCTGATAAACGATAAACCATAAAATGGCTTATATTCTATAAAATTCACATTCTCAAGAATGGAATGGAAGTAAGTTCCTCCAAAATCAAGGATGTGGCCCACGAATCTACATACTGTTCTTAACTGATTTTTCGTCAACAGTTTGTAGTTTATTGAAAATTAGGATTTGAGAGCCCCGAATCGATTTGTTTTCTAGATTCACAGTGCAATTCTCAAAAGACAGCAGTTTTACTTTGGAGTAAAACAATTCTGAAAATCTATCTAAAGGATTCAAGTGTGTATCTTCGTCGCGAGCGGTTGACTTTTGTAGAGCTCCCTTCGAGTCGGTTAATTTTCAATATTTTCGGCTCGGTTTACTGCCTCCCGGTTATCGAAAGTGTCAATAAGGGTGCAATTTAACGATTATACAAGGTGAAGTGGCATATTTTTGAGTGACGCGAGTGGTGACAGTTTGTGAAAATCGAATTCCGGCAAATGAAAAAATATCTTATCCTCGCATTGCGGGCCGTCGATTCCCGATGCAAGGACAATAAAAGTGCACAGAAAACATCTAGAAACACAGTGTATATTCTGAAAATAGTAAAAAATGGATTTTCAGAGAAAAAAATTCAATCCGAAAAGTGAAAAAAGATACGGCAATAAGAAAAATTAGCATATTCAAATAATTGGCGTTTCGCCAGCGACTAGCGACTACCAGGTGTGGCACCAAAATTCTTCGCCCGAAAAATAGGTGGCAAACCAGCCAGTCGGTGCTCAGCTAATTTCGTCCGCGTCCCTTGTCACCTATTTTTATTGGGTGTTTCATAGGCGTCATTCATCTTTGGAGCCGCCTTGGATATTCAACTGTTTTTTTTTACTTTCTTATTTTATTGCGAATGTGTAGAGGTTTTGATTCTTTAATCTTCGGGATTGCAGATATTTTGTTGCATGTAAATTTTGGGTGTTCGTTGATGTGATGGCACTGTAAGGGAACACGTATCTGCCGGTCGGCAAACTTTTCTTTGGACTGAGCAAACTAATTTCTATGTTTCTGTAGGGTTTGTTTTACCAAGGGGGAACTGATCCAGAGAGCATTCAATGTACTTTGGGAAAACACATGGCCTTATTTGAGTGGAATGGTGACTTCAATCATGTATAAGGTTTGAGAATTGACAATTTGCGAGAGGAATCTGGGACCGGTAAGCAATTACCTTCAGTTATGTCAGCACGAAGAATAAGTGTTTTGCTGTCATGTTCATTGGTTAGCTTTCAATTCAATCTCATGCCTCCACGCGAGTCTAAGTTTATTATCAGCTCCAATAAGACTTTGATTTGACTAGTATCGGTGATCGCGGGTCAATACGTACTGAAGGTTCGCCGCGTCTGTTTTAATGAATCTAATTTCAAGTTCCGTTATTGGTGGCAAGCCCGTGCATCAGGTTAACGATCCTCTGTATTTCCCTTTAATGTTCGATATAATCGTTCGAATACGTGTATTTCGCAAACAATCCGATATTAGAAATAGGAAATACTTTCGTTGATTTATAACATCTCGAGCTATCATAACTCTTTGTGTCTATAACGTGTTATCACTCGGTAGTTTGCAACCCAAAAAATATATTGTGGAGAAGGTATAGCGAAATTAGTCTAAATAATGTCGCAATAAATAGTGATCCGGCCTATTATGCAGATAAGATTAGCTTTTCTAGGCAATACTCCCACGATCGGCTGTGTGGAGTTAAAATTGCTTTTGTTTAGAAAACATAGGATACTCTCGGTAGCCGGCTACCCAGAGTTTAAAAAGAACCAAAAACTAAACAAGATCTTCTTTTTCGAGCGATAGTGGTCTCGAAAACTTACTAAACTACTACCTAATAAACTATGTACAGGTCGCATCGCTTGCATGGAGCGAATCCTAGAACACCAACTTCGCGACACCTATGGAAGAGTCTGATGAACCTTCTGTATAAGATTCCTCATTTTATTCAAACGATCGCCGGCTAAAATCAGCACCGACACGATAGAAACCACGAAAAAATTCGTCGCTTGATTGAATATTATTAAGAAATATAAGCAGTGCTCCTTATATCCGGCTTTCCGGAGTTCAAGTTGCTTATTTTGCTAATCGTATTAATACAACAAATGATAAATTTCCCAAATTCTCGGCAGCCGGCTGCCCAGAGCAATTATTACATTATTACATTACATGGCACACTTACTAACAATTCTCCCATTCCCGTGATACATGTGGAGATGCAGAGGATTCCTCGGTCTCTAGTAGCAACATGTATCGGACTAACATTCCTTCCTTTCCCAGAAGATCTGCATTCGGACGTGGCCGGCGTCGGTATTGATCAGCATGCAGGGATCAGAATAGATTGTACAATGTGGCTCATCATGTTATTCCCAAGCATGTTATTCCAATGAACATTTTGCAACCTAATTTGGTTCTGGTCAATAACGGAGTAGCAACTACGGGCGATCTCTTATGCTTATGCTTATGCTTAAACAATTCTGAAAATCTATCTAAAGGGGTAAAAGGAAAACCCAGAGACATGGAAGTATAGTATTTGTCTGGTTAATTGTGGGCAACGAAACATAACAGTCGTAACAATTGAGAATACTGACAAGGTTGTTGTTTAATTGCTTAATTGAGAAATGTTCGTTTGATGGAACACACAATTCAACTCTATATACTACGAAAAAATACCATCATTACGAATGGAAATTCGTTTTACGCTATAATAAGATAAGCAAAAGGCAGGAATTTAGTTCGCTATTCGCTTTCTTTTTTTGAAATTCTTGATACCAATTGCAACTTGACATGATCGACTCTTTGTTTCAAAATTACACGAACACCCAAATGCACCTTACAGTCCCGTTACGTAAATGTACATCCAAAATGCTAGCCAGCGAAATGATAATTATAGTTCAGCTAACAGCTTTCGTTGCCTGGTTCAGCTGCAACTTGTCCTGCCCTGGGAACAAAGAATTGCTAAAAATTCAAAAAAGCCACGTGCACTTGACACATGTCGCGCGATCTTCGCGCATTAAAAAACTGCCTAACCAGACCGAGTGCAACTTCAAACAAACATCTGAACAATTAACCGTTATTCAAGCGATCAAACGTGTTATCATTAATCACTCCCGGTCCACTTGTCCACTTGCGGATGCGGCGGCACTGCCAGAAAAATCAAACACACCACACTCTCTTATTCCTTTAACGGTGGGAAGCGAAACAAGTGAATTAGGTTTCAATTACAACTCGCTTTAAATTTACTACTTCCCCCTTTTAAAATACACACCAGTTTGAAGGCTTCGCAGAACAGCAGCAGGGGTCCAGTTTTTTTCTGATTTGCACAAAACTACAAGGGCTAACCAAACTAACCGCATATGCAATCACAAAACACCATAATTGTCGTGTCTGAAGGACTGATGTGAAAATTTTAAAACTCCTGATTCAATCCCGACCGGAAGGGGAGAGTGAATTTTCTCAACACACACGGCCAGGACAAGTGCTATCTCTGTGCGGCAAGTCGGTCTTAATTGTTTGGCATATGAATTACAAAAAAATAAAAATCGCTCACTTGATGAAGTACAATAGAACGACGAGGGTTCGATGCTTTCGCATGGACAGGAACTGCTTCTGCTGCTGCTGCTGCACTAGCTCACACACCCAGCCTTGCAATTGAAACCTTCCTAACTTGCACTCTGGATGGAAAGTTAATTTTAAAGCCGAATCCGGGTTGTGTAATCTCGGTTCATCAGCTGGAAAATTGTTCCGCTTCGCTTAGGGCATTTTTCTTCCGGTTGGTGAGTCGCGGCGCGGAGCAATTTGCGAATGTTACATTCGCATCCAGATATAAATGCTGCCAAGCGGGTTACCGGGACTTGCTGTGCAGTCGCGAGTTTAGAAGAAGCTCCATTTTAGAATGGTTTGTGTTTTTATGGATATCTGAACACAACGAAAATTGTTCCATGTTCCAAAATCTTGCCAAGTTTTGGATTAAAAGTGAAAGTTAATCATTTCGATCGGAACGAGCAGCTCGGTCAGTAAAAAAAAGGAAATCAGCAATCGAACTGCAGCCAATTTTCAAAATCACCCCTCAGAGGGTTGCAACGATTCCCCGGTCCGGTTTCATCCCGGGCGACGAATGAAGTGGGAAAATGAAACAGTTGTTTGTTTTTTATGTGCTGCCGCTGATGTAGCATATCGCTGCGCTTCGTTCCGATGAGGTGAGGGCAAGTTTTGAATTGTTTTGTGGTGCACGGGGATTGGGATGCTGTGGTCGAGGCTCGCGGTTCATTTTTCCCAGTCTGTTACATACTTGTTGGCATCATATGGTTGGTGGTGGGGTGAAGTGATCATCAAACTGGAATTTGTTCGGTCGGCCAAAAAGGGTCACAGGAGTCGCCCGGGTCAGAGCAGTTTGTTTCGCGGCGCGACAGGGCGGGTTTGTTTTTATGGCTTTGCGAGACTGCACTCTGTATTGGCCAAGCCGGGGTACTGTGCGGGGCTCGAGTTGATTGGCTATAGATTGTAGTTAGTTTTTTTTTCGTGCGTATTGGATTAAATCCGTTCCAGTTTCAATCGTTGAAAGGCGATAAATTTTAAAATGTTGAAAGTTTTATGATCGAGTAATTTTTGCAATTGATTTTTCAAGCTTTAAAATTTATTATATAATTGTTCACGGTATTGATGAAGGCGTCACACTTCTTGATGGAGTGTTTCAATCTTCCGAGATTGACTACTTGAACTAGTTCAAAACGACTCCGACGAATCGACTGATTGTTTATTTAATTTTATTTATTTACTTTAAACAGTTCTTACTTTGTAATCACTCGACGTAAGACATCATAAAGCATGCAGTTATTAACAGCCTTCCAAAGAAAGTAATTAACCAGTACACTTTCACAAATTCCAAAACAATTGCTCCCCTTTGCGCCTCTAAAGAACCAAAATACACATTTCGTTCGTCGTTTATACACTCATGCTCCCACGTTTCGGTAATGTTCTCAAGAATTGTCCGCATATGCAGTTAATAAAAAAAAACTGGAACAACGTTTCTCCATTCCGGCCCGAATTGCCATCAGCTGGGAGACATATTCGTTCAAATTTAACGCTCATAATGCTCGCTTTTTTCGGGGGTAAAACAAGAGGAGTTAATAAAACAAACGATAATGTTCTTTGTCGTTGTTCGAAAAATGTGAAAGCTGCCGTATGCCGTCAGAAGGAAAGGAAAATTGGGAAGGCTTGGATACTTCCACAAGCCGTCATCGAGTGTTGGTGGACCGATCAAATTACACTACACACGCGCTTTTCGATGTTTCCTTGGCGGCCGCTGGGCCATCCTCTCATTGTATAACGTAATGCCCACAAAAAAAAAACCAACGGAGTCCATTAGCTGTCATTATTTTAGGTAACTTTTAACTATTAATTAAATGCACGTGGCCTGGCCAATGCGGGAGAAACGTTTAAAAAAGAGGTTCGTTTGACTCAAATGGACACTGGGACGATTGATTATATTTCTCGCCGATGTTTCCCCTGCGATTGAAAATTGATGTGCTTATTTAAAACATCTGTAAAATTTGAATTGGCTGTATACTGGAGTGTTTTTCTGTGTGTTTTTTCACGCGGTTTTTCACGCGGATTTTTGAATTACCACGGGTTATTCAAAAATCTGCATGAAAAACCGCTTGATTCAAAAATCCGTAAAAAAACCTGTTTTAATCCACCTAGCGGTGCAATTCTGCCTATCTCATTTCTCTAAACTATGGCACGGAGGCTTTTTATGTTCAACATAATTGTGGAAATGTCCATTACATTCTTAGTACACTTTGCACTTATACACAATGGCTTGCCAGCCACGAACTTTATGAGCTACGTGTCGACGGTGAAACACTTGAAACAGAAAAAAATATCATACTTCATTAGCCTAATCAGCATTAGATCAATGTTATCTGCTTGCTAACTCATATTATCATGCGGGGGTGTGTTTGGGGAGGGCGAAAGTCCCATGAACGAACTATTCCCCCAGCTTAATTTGGTATGCTTTGTGATATAGTGGTGGTTTAAAGATGATGGGGTTGAAGGGAAGGGGTATGAGGGCGGGATGGGGTGGTTGTCTGAGGGGTGATTTAAGAAGATTTTTAAGGGAGGGGAGTGAACAGTAGAGGGGGGGGGGGTGGTGCAACCCCTCTCCTTAAACCATCAACTACGCCCCTGTTAAAATCCAGAAACCTTATGCGAGTCAAAAAAAAATTTGGTCGGGATTAGGTTGACGTTTTTCAGAGTGAGTGCATAACCTTTCTATATGAGAAAGGCAAAAATGTGCCAAAATCCAAAAAAGTGAATCGTCGTCAAATTTTTTTTCGAGTTTGCATCAAATCTCGACGTTTCATGCACCTTGAAGATATTTAGCATCAAAAATAAAAATTCTATTTTTAATTTTTCCTATAGTTTACATGAGAAATTTCTGTGTGTCCGCACTCTTAAACCCGTAGTTCCGGAACCAGAATTCCGATCGATCCAAAAAATTTAATAGCAGCCGATGGGAAGGTTGCACCTTTCATTTGAGACTAAGTTTGGGCTAATCGGTCAAGCCATCTCTGAGAAAAAAGAGTGACATTATTTGACACATACGCACATACATACACACACTTACACACACATACAGACTTTTTCCGATCTCGACGAACTGAGTCGAATGGAATATGACACTCGGCCCTCCGGGCCGGAATTAGGTTGACGTTTTTCAGAGTGATTGCATAACCTTTCTATATGAGAAAGGCAAAAACCCTTTTTCTTATCGATTTCTTCCGCGTTTTAGTACTGTTCTCGAAATTTTACTCACAGAACCGTATTTTTTCTTTTCTCAAATAGAAAGGTTATGCAATCGCTCTAAAAATCGTCAACCGTATTCCGGCCCGGAGGGCCGAATGTCATATAAAAGGCGAACACGAAATTATTGCGACACATTCAACAGGGCATAACTTTTTTACCATTGGGTAAAAATCAACCAAATTTTGCACACTGTCTCATTGATGTGTATTGTTTACATGCCGTCAAACTCGAAGTCGTGTTTTTCGATTCAACGAAAATGGAGGTGAACCAACGCGAGTCGAGAGAACAAATTCTTTCCAAACACCTGGAATTTCCTGACCTGTCGCACTGGCAGTTGGGAAAAATGTTGAACATTCACCATTCAACCGTCTCCAGAGTGTTGAAGCGGTTCCAGGAGCCGTTGATGTTGGACCACGGCAAAGGAGCTGGAAGAAAACCGGGACCGGAGAACAAAAAGACGGAGGGAAAGGTGAAGCGGATGATTAAAGCAAATCCCAACGTCTCAAGCTGTGATTTGGCTAAAAAGATCGGCATGTCGCAGAGCTACGTCCAGAATGCAAAGAAGAGAGCTGGACTACATACATACAAGGTACAGAACTTCCCAAACCGCGATGAGCGGCAACAATCGATGGCTAAAACTCGGCCACGGAAGCTCTACGAGAAGATGCTGACAAAATATGGCTGCTGTGTGATGGACGACGAAACGTATATAAAAGCCGATTTTAAGCAAATTCCGGGGTTGGAGTTTTTCACCGGCAAGAGCAAGTTCTATGTGGACGACAAATTTAAGAAGAAGAAAATGTCGAAGTTCGCCTCCAAATATCTCATTTGGCAGGCCATCTGCTCTTGCGGACTGAGGAGTGAGCCTTTCATGACAAAGGGCACAGTAAATGGCGAGATCTACAAATCTGAGTGCCTCGAGAAGCGCCTTTTGCCGTTCTTGCAGCAGCACGACGAAGCTCCGCTATTTTGGCCAGATTTGGCATCATGCCACTATTCTAAAAGTGTCCTGGAGTGGTATGAGGCCAATTCTGTCCATTTTGTTCCAAAGGACATGAATCCGCCAAACTGTCCGGAGCTGCGCCCGGTGGAGCAGTACTGGGCAATGATGAAGCGGGAACTTCGGAAGAGCAAGAAGACAGTCAAAGACGAGGACATGTTAAGAAAATGGAAAAAAACTGAGAAACTGGTACCGGATGACACTGTAAAGACTTTGATGGAGGGCATCAAGCGAAAATGCGTTCAATTTTACACTCAAGACTCCATCGATTAACTTTTTATTTTTTATTTTTGAGGTAAATATATGTATAAAACTACCCTCAAATTTTGGTTTGATTTTAAACATTATAAGAAAATTGGCATGGCATTTTCGGTGTCGCAATAATTTCGTGTTCGCCCTTTACCATTCGACTCAGTTCGTCGAGATCGGAAACTGTCTGTGTTTATGTATGTGTGTATGTGGAAAAAATGTCACCTCTGTATCTCAGAGATGGCTGGACCGATTTGCACTAATGAAAGGTACAACCTTCCTATCGGCTGCTACTGATTTTTTTGTTGATTGGACTTCTTGTTCCGGAGTTACGGGTTGAAGAGTGCGACCACACAGCAAGGGAAAATTTCAAAATCGATTTCATTTATTTCATCATAATTCAAAATTTGTATTTTGGATGCCAAATTACGTTAAAATGTATGAAACGTTGAGATTTGATGTAATCTCGAAAAAAAATTTTTTTTCACGAAAATTGACTTTTTTGACTTTGGCACATTTTTGTCTTTCTCATATAGAAAGGTTATGCAATCGCTCTAAAATTCGTCAACCTAATCCCGGCTTGTATAGGCTTAGGTAGGAGTATGCAGTAAGGGGTTGCTACTTTAAAATTATAACTAGTTTAAAATTTCGCTGGTTTCAAGCGATGTTTCAGTGTCCACACATAGTATCTCTAAATCGTGGCTATCGATCGATTGTATGTATGTGCAAATCGTACTGAATATGTAATATACATTTTCATCATTGTATTGAACATAACCAGCCATGGAGTCGTAGTTTGGAGATATGAGAAAGGCACAATTGCACCACTAGGTGGATTAAAACAGGTTTTTATTTATGAATTTCAGAGATATGAAGTGTTTTCCATTGAACCCCGTTTCGACTTCCAACTTAACCACTTTAGCTTGAGGTGCATCCCTAGTAACAATTGTGGTTTTATGGTGGTTTTATAGCCACTAATAAAGCTTTGATTGTACTTGTAGCGTGCTATAAAACTTCAATTGTTACTTGCGATGTGCATTATTAATGGCGTTTTGCTTGAACCCGAAACCCCAACCGCTGTCCGTTCATACATTTTGACAGCAGTTGGGGTAAGAAACTGACTCAGTTTCGCTTCAAGCAAAAACGATATAAGACAAATACGAAAAATCAGACCAATGGCACAGTTTTGCCATGGATACCATTTGTCTATAATACTTTACTGCGAGGTTTTATCTCATTCCTGACGTTCACTGTGATTTTTCGGGAAGAGGATGACACGCCATAACTGAGGATTTAGGGATCATCCATAAATGACGTAACATTATATGGGGGAGGGGGAGTTTTTTGTTTTGTGATGATGAGTGACGGCAGGGGAGTAGGGGGTCATGTCATGCTACGTAGCTTTTTTGATAGGAATACGGGTTGACCTGCTGTCACGAAAACATTACCCGTTTCATCTAACTGACATCGTTTTTTTTATTTTTTTACGAGGACAAGGGGGGGGGTTGGGTTACCGTCAAGCTACGTAATTACTAGGGGGTATTTAGAGGTTTGTGACGAAATGCTACGATGGGGGAGGGGGGTGTTAATAATCCCTCAAAAAATGCTACGTCATTTATGGATGATCCCTTAGTGAGACGTATTTTTTCTTAAAAAACTAAGAATATTTTATCGACAGAATTTAGCAACGAATGTGTGTCTTTTTTGCCTATTTATTTCTGTACAAAAATAAAACTAAAAACGTTGTCTTTAAAGATTTTTGACTATTAAAAAATATTTGAAAGATAATTATCAATTGCTCAGCAAGCCTTGAAACGGAAGTGACGTTATATTAGGTTCTTTACGGGCACAGTTAACCTCACTTTTCTTGACAGTTCACTTGTACTGTTTACATGGACTTAGATAAATTTTGTGGACGACTAGATTCGCTCGAAGCAATTCGCAAAGAATTTTTCTAAGTCCACGTAAACAGTACAATCGATCTGTCAGAAATGAACACTTGAGTTCATTTGTGACGTCAGCGTAAAGTATTCAATTGAATACTTTGCGCTGACATCACAAATGAACTGAGTGTTCATTTTTGACAGTTCACTTGTACTGTTTACATGGACTTAGATAAATTTTGTGGACGACTAGATTCGCTCGAAGCAATTCGCAAAGAATTTTTCTAAGTCCACGTAAACAGTACAATCGATCAGTCAGAAATGAACACTTGAGTCCATTTGTGACGTCAGCGTAAAGTATTCAATTGAATACTTCACGCTGACATCACAAATGAACTGAGTGTTCATTTTTGACAGTTCGCTTGTACTGTTTACATGGACTTCGAAAAATTCCGTACGATTTGCTTCGAGCGAATCTAGTCGTCCACTAATTTTTCTAAGTCCATGTAAACAGTACAATTGAACTGCCAAGAAAAGTGAGGTTAACTGTTTCAGTAAAGAACCTAATTGAACATTTTGCTACGAATCAAAATTTTTCCCTCATTTTAGAGTGAAATCAATGGTAAGCTGCAGAAAATTTCAAGAAAAGGACTTCCAGGTCCAGTACGGAAGAGTTCCGTAAAGAAGAAAGAAGCGAGGGAATATATCCTGAACAAGATAAGACAAGTTGTGTACGTGAAGAAAATCAACGGAAGAAGTGCTTGCGATTCCCTATCAAGACCGGAAAAAGAAGAGTTTCAGAATTGTATCCAAAGCAAGAAAAGGATAAGTATTATTTTGCTATTTTCGATTGTATGTGTACTGTATTAATATTGTGTTTTGCTTAAATGTAGTTTAATTCACTGACTATCTTTTACATGGACGGTGACCCGGGATTCTAAAGATGATTTACCTTATGGTCAAAATTTGGAGCCTCATATAAAAAGTATCCTCTAGCAGATAAAGGTTCGTACACACTCAAATCGGCTCGGTAATTTCTCAACAGCTGTGTAGTCAGCAAATTTAGAAACTGATATCTCAGTAAAGTGAAATTAGCTTGCTGATTTTCAGTGAAATGTTTTCCGAGTCTCAGCACTCAAACGTCATTTTTACTGAGATCTCAGCAAAAAATAATGTTTGCTGAATCTCAGCTGTTGAGATTTCGGCAAAAGATGCAAAAAAGCTGAGATTCGGCAGAAAAAATTAAGTGTGATAGCATTACCTTTCTTCATAATAACCTCCTGTAGACACCGTGGCATTGATGTAATTAAAGAATTTAACGTATTCGGATCTAATTTTAGCCATTCTTCTTGAATTGCTCTCTTCAATTCACCAGCGGTTACAAACTTCTTTCCCTGTTTGAAAACATTACGGGATAGAAGTCCCCAGACGTTTTCGATTGGGTTTAGATCTGGACTACACGCCGGCCAATCCAAAACAGCGAAGTTGTGGTCATCCAAAAACCGTTTCGTGGATTTTGATGCATGACATGCTGCATTATCTTGCTGAAAAATCATGTTCTCATCCATAAAATTTTCTGAGAATGGCACAAGTACTTCTTCCAACAATTGGCAATATGTTTCTGAGTTCATTCTTGTTGTTACAAAGCATATTGGGGTCCTTCCAAATGAACTAAATCCAGCCCAAATCATAACAGTTCCACCTCCAAAACTTCTTCTTTCTCTCGTTGGTTTTTCCTGCCGTTTGTCATGCCAACAACTACTCGACCCATCTGGTCCATCGAGGTTAAACTTTTTTTCGTCGCTGAACACTACATGTGACCATTCTTCATCCCAGAAATGGTATTTTTCCGCAAAGGCGAGACGAGCTTTCTTGTGACGAGGTAGAAGCCTCGGAATTGGGGTCGCTTTGGCGAATGAAATATTTGGATCTGCATTCAAAACCTGGCGGACACGCCGACTGGACACTCGGAGGTTCATTTGAGATTTTATTTCCCGCGATGAAAGCTTGTTTTGGACTGCAAGTCTTTTGATTTCCCTTTTATCTCTTGCTGAAATAGATGAAGGGCGACCGGGATGCTTCTTCGTGGCATATTTTTGACCCAAACGCAAAAAGTTATGAATTACAACTTTACTTCTAACCATCCTGATGCCGATTTCTCGCAGAGATAAACCTTGCTCACGAAGAGTAGACGCTCTGCCTCGCTCAAACTCAGTCAGCGGAGAATTTTTAGACATAGTTCCTATAAATCACTATTTTCGTTCAAAACATAGTCATATTGAAATTTTTATTCGTGTACCTACCTAATTGATGAATATGTGAAATATTCAAACCGAACTACAGAAGTTTCCGTTAAAAAACTACCACCCTGCAGTACAATAGACGAAGAACGAATGGCGTCTTTAAACCATTCATGCCCATGTTGTTTGTGGACAACAACGTTTTTAAACAGGTATACCTTTTGAATGAGGCAAGATTAGCTCATAGAAACAAGTAAGTCTCATAAATGTGACTATTGCCTTTCATTTGAGTATTAACAGTTCCAAGGATTAGCTGTAGAACTGAAGTTATTGCAATTATACTGATTGAATTCCGATGGAGCAGTGCTGCCAGGAACAGTTTGCGTAGACGTCAGAAAATGAATTTTTCATATATCTTCGTTATGTTGCAATATTATTGAAAACTGATAAAACTTTTCAATTTAGACTGTCTTTGGCTACGTTTTCTACCTAATTGGACTATTGTAAATATTCTAGGAGAATTGTATTAAGCATTGTAAGGTATTGAGCAGCTACTAGCACTGCGAGGGAAGCACCTTTCTTTATGAAAAAAGGCTTTTCGTGTTTCTTGATCCCACCGTTTTCAAGGAAAAATAGTTTTGAAATCCTAGGTGTACTAGAAAAAAGTTGGGCATGAAAGGGTTAAAATTATTTCCAGGTCGCTGAAGTGTAAAAAGCTGAAAAAACACGCACACATATACAATGCCCTAGCTGATCGGCACCGAATGTTCATTACACTAATACGTATGCACGAATGTATTGATGATTCAGGTTGCGATAATCAGTCAGAATATATCACTTCAAAATATACTGGCTTTATAACTATTTCCACCAGTGTATACCATGAAAAGGTGAAACCTATTATATTATATTATATTATATTATATTATATTATATTATATTATATTATATTATATTATATTATATTATATTATATTATATTATATTATATTATATTATATTATATTATATTATATTATATTATATTATATTATATTATATTATATTATATTATATTATATTATATTATATTATATTATATTATATTATATTATATTATATTATATTATATTATATTATATTATATTATATTATATTATATTATATTATATTATATTATATTATATTATATTATATTATATTATATTATATTATATTATATTATATTATATTATATTATATTATATTATATTATATTATATTATATTATATTATATATTGATTGCTATATATTACATGCATATGATTTACGGGGTGAGGATGGTGCATCAGGGCATCACTGAAGTTACAACTGGACAATGAAGTGGATGGCCAATCGGAGTCAAGGAGGAAAAGTGCCCGTCGTTCGCGACAGATAAATTTCTCTCCAACAGTTGTAAACAATTTGACGCGCCCTTCTACAACAAACCATCTCGTGGAAAGCTTGACAAGTATTGCAAAATTCGTTATTCAATCTGTTGGATCATATTGTTAGAAGGAGACTCTTTGATTCCCGCGGATACTGAGTAGGTGTAATTGCCTACGGGTGTAGAATATTCTTCTGTCCAAATCTTGCATAGTGAACTTCCATATCAAAAACTGATTTAATCCACCTATCAGTGAGATGAGACATTTCTTACACATATCACTGTTGTATTATTCATTAGTTTGCCGAACATACGAAAAATTGGCAAGCAACTAGATGTGAGTCAAGCACAGTTTCGAGTCCTGCAAGAATAACAATTCGAATAAACTGAATAAATTTAAGAAAAATTTTAAAAAATTATGAAGCAAAAAAAAAAATAAAAAAAAGTTTTTCATAAAATGGATACAAAGATTAATATAAATCAAATTAATAAAATAAATCAAATTGGCTCAAACGAAAATTAGACAATATTAAAAAGTAATGAAATCAAGAGAGTAAATTAAATTGTTTCAAGCTAACAAACTCCCGAGCAACACCAGTTGTTGACTAGCAGTTTCAGCAACATAATTCGTTACATAAAGGTATATGGCAACCATTATTGCGCTGGTTTAGCAACCCAAAAAGCGCACGTGTAAAAGCCTTTGCTTATGCAACTAATCGCTGTCGTTGCTTGTTACAAGTGCTGCTTGGGCTGTCATCCAATAATATAAAGAACTGACTAAACCGAATTAATAAAATGAAGAATCTGAATAAAATATATAAACTGGGAAAATAAAATGATTAAAAGAAATGAAATAAATAATATGAATAAAACCAAAAAAAGAATTAATAAGATAAATAATATGAATAATAAATTAACCCTTTCATACCTAATATTTTTCTAGTACATATATGGTAAAGAAACACGAAAAACCTGTGTGGATAGATGCTTATCTAGCAGTGCGAGAAGCTGCTCAATTTTTACATACGGATCTCTAATACACATCTGCAAAGTTTCCAATAGTTCGATTGGACAGAAGAGCTAACCGAAAGCAGCCTACATTGATACAATTTATCAGTTTTCAACAAAATTTGAAGACAATGAAGATATATCAAAATATAATTTTTCACCGATAACTGAAAATGTCTCTGGCAGCACTGCTCCAGTGAAATCCAATCAGAACAATTGCAATAACTTAAGTTCTACGGATATTTCTTGTAACTATTAGCGCTCAAATAAACGGTGATAGTCACAATTATTAGTTTTACTTTTGTGTGAGAAAATCTTGTCTAACCCCAAAGTTATAGCTGTTTGAAAACGTGCTTGTTCATAAATAACAGGGTACACAGAGGGTTAACAAAATCAATAAAATGAATAGAATGAATAAAATAAAAAATAATGAAGAAAGTGATAAAATGAATAAAAATGTTTTCTTTACATTTTATCATTTTTTTTCATTTTATTTGCCTTTAAACAATAAAATGATTGAAATGAAAAAAATCAGTGATATTAAAAAGTAATAGAATTAACAGAATAAATAAAAATCTGTCTAAATAATGTTCTAGATGAAATGAATAAAATTAGTCAGATTTTTAAAATGAATAAAATATATGAACTCGATAAATAATAGAATATTTCATAACACGGAAAAATGAATAAAATAAATTAAATGAATGATACGAATAAGATGCATGAGATAATAAACTGATCGGAATGCATACAAAGAATCAAATGAATACAATAGATAAATGAGGTCAAATAAACAAAATGATTCAAAAGAATGCTAAATTCATAATCAGAAAAAATCATTAAAATGAATGTCAAATATTTACAACAAAAAAAATAAATAAAACGAATATAATCCATGAAATGAATGACCTGGAAATAATGACTATATAGAATAAAATTTAAAGAAAGTTATTGAAATGAAGTAAATGAATAAAACAAATTGTACGAATTCCAGTGTGTGAATAATAGAATATGGGTTAGTCCAATTCAGACCATTTGCCGTACATACGATCTGATACGCGATCGCGAAAACCGTTTGAGAGGAAAGTGGACGGAGTCGGTCGATCTTTCATAACTTTTCGCAAATCGGTTGACAGGTAGTTTGGCCCTGCTCTTACTTTTTATTGTAGGGGGACCCAAGGCTATTAAGACAGTGGGGGGAATTAAGACCCCTCCCCTACGAGTTCTTAGAAAATCGTAAGACTTTCTGACTGTCGAATATATTAGTGGAACTAATTCTTTTGTTTATTTGGAAACAAGATACAGCGTGTTCCATTTTGTTGCCATCCTCAAAACAAAAATCATTACAATGGTAAAACACTGATTAAAGCAACAATTAAAGGTGGATAATATAACAAATAAGTGTTTTGGAAAGCTTGAGGCTTCTATTTTATGGAATGAGTTTTGTTTGGGTGAAAATACGGACATTTGAAAGACGTTAACCAGTTGTGTGCAATATGAGCGTATGGGGTATTCAGACCCCCTATTCCATCACCCACCGTTCAGCGGCTTACGGTTACGCACACGATTGCATACGCCACAGCAAAGAAAATACATGATGTGCCAATCGACAGCTGTGACTAACCAGATTAAGTTGTGTTAACGCAATTTCGACACAGATCTTTCAATAGGGCCAAAGTCGCAATGTACTCAAATGGAGAAAAATCAGTTTCAATATATGGCGATGCTTTTCTAAATGTAGTTTTTATTGTAGGTATAAATTACTTTATGACCATGTTTTTCCGGAAGCATCTATGGTTAAACCTTATGACAATATAACAAAGAATTTAATTCCTATGTGCTTTTAGTGGATAGAAACTAAAAAAATGCTTACGCCCAATTTGCATCCCAGTCGTGATTTCGCCCTTCAGCAACCACCATTTGCGGAAGGGCTAAACGGTGTACATAATTTTCATAAGGGCGCGGTAAAAGGGCTAAACTGACTCTGTCTTGCTGGGTAGGGCTGGGTAAATGGGCGAGCTTGACAGTATACTTTTTAATAGGGCTCAGCAAATGGGCGCATAGAAACCCAATGTAAATGATAGGGCGCGTGCATCTTTTCTTCGAATTTCATGAAAATATCGAAATATTCGAATGTTTATGTGCAACAACTATCGAGTAGACATGATCCTAGTAGATATTGCATATCATTTATATAATAGAACCGCCGTTTAAAGAATAATTTTGTGAATAATAACCGTACGCCCGGTTCTGTCAAAAAATGTAAGTTTAGCCTTCATATTCCATATGAGAAGAAGAACCTAAGTCGAAATCTCGAAGAAAATGCATGTTTCGCCGTTTTGTTTTCTTTAATTATAAATCGAACTAAAAACCATTTTAACTAATTTTCACCTCAATCTTGTAGTATTTTTGTCGCATAATGTCATAATAGCGAAAACGCAGTTTGTTTACATTTGCGATTTAAGCCCTAATGAAAGATCTATGTCGATTTATTTTTTTTTGCTTCTTAAGAAGTTTCTTTAATAAATATTTCATAGGTAAACATAAATCCACAGTAAAAATAAAAAAAAAAATGACGGTCTGAATTACCCCTACAAAAATCATCAACCTGTTACTAATTACGTTTGAAGATCTAAAGTTCTATATTTCAGAAAGTTATTTAATAAGCTTGATCAGCATTAGTACTATGTTGATCTTCCTGCTATTTAGCAACACTCCTGGTATAATTCAGAAAACCTATTTAGTCAAATTAGGCCAATTAGGTTGAAGATTTCAGAAGGCATAACCATTCTATATGAGACAGGCAAAATGTGCCAATTCAACTAAGTCCAAAAAGTCAATTATCGTCATAAAAATGTTCGAGCTTACATCAAATCTCGATTTTTCATACATTTTAAAGATAATTTTGTTTCTCAAATTTTCCTGTAAATTCAAATGATTTTGCTCTCATTTTAATAAGTTTAGCATCATTTTGATATCATAATGGTACCAATTTATATGAAAAATTGTTGTCTGACCGCACTCTTCAACCCGTAACTCCGGAGCCGGCGCACAGTGGGACGGAATCAAAAAAAGCCGGACTTTGATGTCTTCGGAAAAGTTTCTTTATTTTTTGAGTAGTTTAATATAATTTTGGTAAATTTTAATTTAAGGTGGTATACACGTAGATAAAAAAAAATAACTTTGCAAGTTGTTGCCAAAATTGATAGTCATGTATAAAAAGTTTGTAGACGAAATGATTTTATAAAACTTTGTTGAAGTAGCAAAATGGATATCTGCTAAGCGAAAAAAGTTATTGAGTGAAATTGAAGTACATGTCGGAATACCCCCTTAAATGTGTTTTTATTGTAACTTTTTTATTTGATTTTTTACAATTTTTCGATGTTCTAGAAAGTTGTAGATGCTTTCAAAACACACCTTTTTGGGGAATAGACCAACTCGTTATCTCTTCGTTTTTAGGATGTATGTCTGTTTTTCTGTTTTTTTTTGCTAACTTTAAGGGGTATGGTTTGTAGAGTAGCAGGTAGTAGCAGCTTAATTTATTTTTTTGCTATTCAACAAGAAATACCCTATTGATACATATATAAATCACAGGGGGATCTAATGGGATCCTTGGAATAATGTGGGGTAAAATAGACTAGCGTTTCAATAAATTATTTTTATTATGAAGCATGAGAAAAAAACTATTATGCGAAATTAATAAACATTTGAAATATTATAGTTTATTCTATATATTCGGACATTCAAAGTTAATTTTTTTGTTATTAACATGCTCATAAGTCAACAGTGTCCTGCCAAATGTTCTTCGTCATTGGATGAACAAGGCATTAATATAACCGAGTATTCTAAGCAACGAAATACCAGATAGCCATTTCGCTACTTCAACAAAGTTTCATAAAATACCATAAATAATAAGTTTTTTTTATCTGCGTATATACCCCCTTAAATCAAAATTTTCCAACATTATATTAAACTACTCAAAAAATAAAGAAACCTTTCCGAAGACATCAACCAACAGTTTCGTCGCAAGTATCAATGTCCGGCTTTTTTTGATTCCGTCCCACTGTGCGGCGCTTCGATCGAGGAAAAATTCAACTGCAGCCCATGCGAAGTTTGTACCTTTAATTTGAAACCATATTTGAGTAACTCGGTGCAGCTATTTCTGAGAAAGAGGTGAAAGTTTTGCCACACTCAAACATACACACCGACGTCCTTAGATCTCGACGATCTGAGTCGAATGGTATGACAAGCGGTCCTCCGGGCCGGCATCAGATTCACGGTTTTCAGGCATAACCTTTGAGAAAGGCAAAAAAAACAAATAAAAAATCTGGTTGAAGTTGTACATACTCAATCAATATATTGATTAAATTAAAATATTTTGCAATGGACGATAAAACAAAAATGACAGCGCATTTTTCCTCTAACGAAAGCTGCAACCAAACATTCACATCCATTTACATGTTCCAATTATTTCACTTTCCTAATTGGCTCGTTCCAGTTTGCAACAAAGTTGCAGTGAGCACAATTCCAACCCAAAAGTTACCGAATGCAGCAGCAATCGAACCGCATAATGAAGACGCAGGATGTCGATGACGATGTCGTAAATGTTGCTTAATTTTCCAATCAACAGTATTACGCGTGCGGTTGCATTAATTAGGGAACCGATGCGATGGTCGATTCTCTCATGACTGGGGTCCGTCCTAACGGAAAGATTGGGGACTAACGCCCCGTGGTTGAAGTCCGAAAAATTTAATCCGCATTCTGCATGGTATGTCGAAACGACGAACAGCTGCTGTTTGATGCGCGTTTGGAAGCGGGAGAATCACTCTATATAGAGCAAATTCAAATGTGGAAATCACTAGGATTGTGTCAATATCAGGATTTACGGATCTGTCTACGAAAAACTGTACACCGACAAACTACTTGCATTGTTGTCTTTACGAAAATAGATTGGATCTTTTTCAACTAATCTGCTTTTTAGATTTGAAACTCTCCATTTTGACTACAAAACATGCCAAAAAAAGTATAAATGTTTTAGAATGAGAAAAAATCCCAAAATGTAAAATTATTCTCGATTGATATGGACATTTATAACATCCTCGGCTTCTAGCTTTGCAGTGTACCAAAATGAAACTAAATCAAAAGCGAAGCAAACTGCCAGACTCACGCAGACCAAGTTTCGGCAAACATGTGCGCCCTGTCTCGCATCACCCACCATCGGCAAACATCATGTAGGTACACACACTGCATACTTAAGCCGAGCAAAATATCCCATTCGAAAAAAAAATCGTTTCAACATGTGCGGCGAGAAAACCCGAAAAGTACCACCAGCCAGAAAAAAGCTGCTGAAATTTGAATCTGGTTACACACCTGCCGATTTGGTTGAAATGGCTGTGGAAAGGCTCGTCTCACGTACGAAGGTACGGACGCTCGTCAAGGGATGGATCACGGCAGCTCAGAGTTTGAACTGTGGCAGCAGAAGGGCGGTAGATGGTTCGTTTTTTGCTCTTTTTTAAAGCAATTTTTCATGGCATTTATCCCCCGTATAAGGGAGCCGTGCGTGTGTTTCGGACTTTGTCTCAAGAGTTGTTTTTCTTCTCGTTGGGAAGGTGGTGCCGCATTGAACCGAATTCCGGATTGGCTGATTTGGGTGCGACGTGCATTCCTTGAAAGCAGTTCACCAGGATGTTCCTAGTATGTGAAGTAGACGATGCAAACAGGTTAGCAAAAGTAGCTTATTGTAAAATGGGCGTTTTTAATGTAAAATGGATCTAAAAACCTTTAAATTCACATTCTGTGTCTAACAACGAGCTCAAAACATGAACGATATTATCTTAATGTTGTCGAGAGTGGAGAAATAATCATTTTTTCAAACATCAAATTATACTTGAAACTTTTGACAATCACATTCATCATTTAAAATATTACTCAAAATTGTACCTAAATCATTTCACCGTTTATGGTACCAATACGGTAGAAAAGCTTTGGTTCAGTGCATCGTTTTGGTAGGCAATTGCTTTTTTATATGCACGAGATACGAATTGCTTTTCTTTTGTCTAAGCGTTGAAGAAGCGACAGAAGTGTGTAACTGCATAAGAACGGCAACATAAAGGGCAATTATTTTTCAACTCAAACATCATAAACTTTCTTTGGAATGATTTCTTTTTTTCGGGAATTTGTCGGTATCGTATCATTAGGCAGTTCTAGAACGTTTACATGAGGATTTGCAAATACATTGCAATGTTTATTGGACCATAAATCAGGTGAAATTTACGAGGCCATGATGGGTCAGACAATTTGTTTTGATGAATGTACAGATTCTGGAAATACACCAGCATCTACGTTTCTTTTTGTTATTGGTACTAGATATTCACTATCGCTATCCAAAACATTAGAATTGATTTGTCAAATAGGAAAAATGGCAACGAACATCCTTAAATCTGTACGAAGAACATTTTTGTTATGGGTAGAATGTTTTCCTATCTGTCTCACTTTTCTTCTTCTGCATATTATATGCATTGAACATATTCGGTTTATATACTCATTGAATGAAGTATATACCAGAAAATGTATTAAAATCACAGTAGAATAAAAGAGGGAAATAGAAAATATGCAAACTCTGCATATTTTTGTTTCTCAGTGTCAATAGAGCAAATAACAGATTGAACTAGAAATATCGAAAACAGTGTAATATTAATTGTCGAATAGAGAAGGTTGACAATGATTCAACAGCACATTGCAGTCAAAGACCACCCCACAGGTCAGTCCTACCAGGATCTAATGCGCTAATCGAAAACACCGGCAAAACAGTTCGCAATTGAAACAAAAGTGCACAAATAAATTCACCGCAATTATGCACGCCGAACTCATTTGAATATCACCTACCATCGTGCAGTAACTAATTGACCATTTTTCTCTCTTACTGGACTCGCACAAGCTGCTGTTCGGCCGGCGCAAGCTGGCGGGCGGTCTGCGGTTTTGAGTTTCATTTACGTTGAAAGCTCCGGAAAAATAAAATTGGTAGGTTTGAAGCTTGTTAAAAGAAGCGAAATTTGGGATCCTGCTTTTATTTGTAATGGTACTTGGTGTTTTTCTTCAGTAACTAGCTACTGCTGCAACCGTTCATTTAAAATAAAAATGATGATCTTACCAAGATTTTATCAATCAATTCAGGATGTCAACATTAATTATTGAGTGCAAAGTTATTTTTTGACGTAGGACTACGTCTTTGTTTTCGATATAGGGGTGCACGTTGCAAAATTTTACAAAAATGGTATGTAACGAAAAGTGGTCCAATTTTAAACGCATATAACTCAGCCATCTCACGATAAATTTTCAAAATTTTTGCCCATATCGCCCCGAAATACTTCTAAGAATAGATTCCAATAGATAAACCCAAAGATTTTTGATATCATGGCATTAAAAATTTAAATAATGAACAACCTAGTCAAAATATCTCGCATTTACATACAGAAGGTAGCGCTTCCCTAGTCCAGCACGACAGATTTGTGTACCTAGCGCGCTACGCTTCTATGAATGACGTCATCATCGACTATTTAATAGGACGGACTTCGCCGAACACGCTCAGTTGCCAGTTGAACGACAGGCGAAGCAGATCACTGCGCTGTGTGTTTTCACAGCCAGTGTAGCTGAGTTAGAAGTCCGTTACACTGCTTGTGGAGGTACGCTACCCATTGAATGCTACCGAGCTTATCGTTTCAAACACATGCTATCTTTTGTGTTGTGCTCGTTTCCAGCACACTTATATGTGTAATTATTCACACACAAAATAGTTTGTACATGCGAGCTCCATTTGCAAACACGGTTAACATAGTGTCGTTGTATTAGTTGTCTCTTTCGCTCTACCCATCATCATCAGCGTTCATTCATTTTGCTTTGTGTGCTTGGGTTTAATGTTCGAGGCGAATGTGTAGGTAGGTAGATCTAATTTGTTACTAAATTGCACAACGAAAGTTTATTATTTACGTTCGATCAATTCATTGATTCATTTCCCCATCACGTGATTCATTTCCACTCAGCCTATAATATTTTGATTCTACTAATAGGTACATACTACAAAGCCTATTCATGAATGAATACACTGCCACTTGAAAAACCCTTGCAAAAACGTATCTTGTCCATATATAAAATTGTTTTCAATTCTTGTATATTTATAGTTTCGATATATGATTAAGACCACTGCATTCGCTATACTTGTATGCGTGCTTTAGGAAAGTTACAATAATGCCAAAATATAACTAGAATGCTTGGTCAATACATGAAATGGAATTATATTGTCTAAAATTTGGTTTTTTACCACACACAATCGAAAAGTTTTTACAAGCTAATCTTATGCTATAAAGATTTAGCTCCAGATATTAGTTCGGACACAGTTTTTTGTCTTCTTTCTTCAGATCTTCTTAAATAAGTTTAATCGGATTCGATCGCCTACTACAAATGAAATGACCTGATAATCAAGAAGGTTTGGTTCAATATGTAATATTCGATGTTGATTGGTTGTGATTAAACCATACGTAATAAATATGTTTGATTTATTATTACTATAAATGTACTAAAAAAATAAATATTTAACATTAAGTAGTATAGTCCTACGTCTACAGCTCGTGCAACCCCATAGGGCTGCCCCTTGTAGTTTTTCTCATAAATTGCAGCCTGCATTAATTGCAATCGATTGATGTATAAATGCGTATATGCTATCGCTTTAACTCATTCATGCCCATGTTGTTTGTGAACAACAACATTTTTAAACAGCTATAACTTTTGATTGAGGCGAGATTTGCTCACAAAAACAAGTAAGGCTCATTAATTTGATTATTGCCTTCAATTTTAGTATTAACAGTTACAAAGATCAGCTCTAGAACTGAAGTTATTGCAATTAATCTGATTGGATTCCCATGGAGTAGTGCTGCCAGGGACAGTTTACGTTGACGGCGGAAAATGATTTATTTCATATATCTTCGTTATGGTGCAATATTATTGAAAACTGATAAAACTTATCATTTTAGACTATCGTTGGCTATGTTTTTCACGTAATTGGACTATTGTAATTATTCTAGGAGAATTGCATTGAGCATTAGAAGGTAAAAATTGACCAGCTTCTAGCACTTCCATGGAAGCACCTATCTTTATGAAAATAGGCTTTTCGTGTTTCTTGACCCAACCGTTTTCAGGGAAAAATAGTTTTGAAACCCTACATGCACTAGAAAAACGTTGGGCATGAAAGGGTTAAATTCAAAGTTAAAGGTCAAATAAATATTTACCATGCTTGATTGCCGCGGTTTCTTTCATTATCATTTGATAATGCGATAAAGCAGGGACGGCGAAACACTTTTCGCCCAAGTGGGTAGAAAGCATAGAGTGAGGGGTCCTTTAGTAAGGATTTTTTCCCTTTTTCGCAATGCACACGCTTACATTACATTCACATTAAATCACGTTCGTTTATGCAAATGGAATTGCGGTACATCGATGTTTTCAAATACGTGTAGTGCGAGATATATGCGTTGCATATCAAAATAATTTGAAATGGTTCAACATTTCGAGTGGGTAATTACCCATACTACCCACACTTTCCGCCGGCCTTGCGATAAATGCTGAAACAGCCATGTTGGTCAATCCGGGGTCGCGGCAACACAAGCAGTTAACGCCTTCAATCCATTTGTGTGAATTCCAGGCACGGCGAGGTTCGACGTGGAATAATTTGGTTACAAATGGCGGGCTATATAGTTCCTCGGCGGAAGGTTGTAGCAGAGCCGTCGACTTCCCAACAATAATTTAATATGTACATGGCAATAGCACACTTATCCTGACTAAAACAACAATACAACAGCAGATGAATAACATTCCACTGACACAAACTGGTGTTGGCACGCATTAAAATTAATGGCTGAAAGGAAATGAAAAGTAAGCTAAAACATAAGCAGTAAACTAAGGTTTTTTTTGGAATAATTATCATCTAAAAATATCAACAAAAAACGATACCATTGCTGTCTCTTAACTGAAACTAGCCGGAAAAAGACATATTCAAAAGGTCTGTCACAGAAATATTCAGTCGCGCACGAAAGTGCACCCAAATGAAATCAGTAATGTGATATCCGATCTAAAGCAAGCTACAGGTATTACATACGAAAAGTATTTCATAAATGGATACCGTGTATACATTCCCGCCTACAAAATAAAGATCGACGGCGCGATCACTGACTAATATTAAATGGTATTTAAAAGCCGGTTTTGAAACAATATGCTGCAACATTACTGCATTGCCATATAAGTACTTTTAACTGCTATTGTGCATTCAAAATGCTATTTACTAACAATACGCTTATTCAATTGACATTTTTTGAATGCTGATTAGAAACTGACAAGCACAAAAAATGCTAATGCATTCTTTTGCAAACTAAAGGGAGCTACACCATTCATCACGACAAGAGTGTGACTCTGACTTCCCTTTGTTACTGCACCTAAAAACTAAAGTCCGATGAGATTCTTTGAAATGCCTTGAAACCTTGGGGAAGGGGGAACAAATATACAGCTCGAGGAAGAGCTGATGCAAAGCCCAAGAAAACCACCTCTGATCCTAGTACTTCTAGATCAAACTAGGAGTTTCTAGCGCTTCCAGAAACACCAAAAATTTCAAGGGTCATTCGCCTCATTATTTATTTATTTTTTTTATAAACCTTAAATTTAAGAACAACACCATTTTTTTGTGAATATCTCTGAATGGGACAGACAGCACCGTAGCGTGGTCTTCTGGAGCCTTCCGTTAAATCTCGGTTTTGCGTTCCTTCGGTTTTGCATTGGCTTCCGATTACAGTTCGACTTGTGAACAAAAAGTTAGTGTGTACCTGTAAGAGGGCACACTGATCTTGGCTTGTTACTATTATTTCATCAGACTTCAGCGCCCCCAAGGGTTCGAGCCCTTGGTGGGGCCAAACCCAGCCAACCGCACGCTACGGGCCTAGTTGTTAGGTACTAAAAGTCCACAACACCTTTTATTTCGTTTTGTTATAAGCAATTGGTTAAAAAATATATAAAATAGTAATTTTTCGGATCGGAAAAAAAACACGAATCATGTGAGTCTTACAATAATTTCAATGCTGGTTAATTCGTTAAAATTGATCAATTAGGTGGCTCGCAGTATTTTTTAGAATTAAACGGATTAAAACCTACGAATGTCCATATGACCAAAAAGTTGTTTTCGAAAAGCCCATCTGAATTTGATTTTGCAAGCTAAGCACTACCAGAAAATTAGATCTTTCTAATTTTGGTGACCCATTTGAGAAACTTCAACTCCTCTACCACATATATATTATAATATCAGTGACATACAGATTATCCGCTAAGTGCGGCGGAATGAAAGTCATATCCAGGAATTGAACGCTGTTTTCTTTGAGCAAGTTTAGTCGTTTTAAGCTCTATTATGACGAAACTTTGAAAATGTGCTGATGAGTCCCAGATAGGGCACTTTTTCGGATTTACACACCCGGTTCTTTCTACACCACCTTCAGCGAAGGTTTCTTGTTGGTTTTGAAAAAATCGGCAATCCTGAATTGAGAGGATAACGAAATATTTTGAGATCGCCTGTACAGGATCGGTCAGGAGTTTTTAGCACTAAACACACGTCATGGAAGTAAAGCAGAGACATCAACGGTCTCAAGTAGCTTCCCTGTGCTATTCCTGATGCAAAAATAAGTACCTGCCAATCTCCAATGACAATTTTCTCTCGATCGGAGAGCTAGGACCGAAACAACTGCATATTCTCCGATTGTTATATGTCAAACGGGGGATAAGTTGATGTAAATCAAATCCGTTTGAACGCGACATTCAATACTTCCTGTTATGTATGATGCTAGACTCTGCAGGTTAGTCGCTGTTCAGCATCCGGGCGTGAAGCCATATTAATCGTAGATTACGTACTGCTTGCGTTCATCCTGTAGTGGTTCCATGATCACCAGCTAAAGAGAGCGCGCAATGGAGTTATTGATGTTTCGCCATTACCCGTTTTAAGGATTGGAAGCATGTTCGCGGATTTCTACCAAACCGTCGATGTCTCCAAAGGAAATTCTTCAGCTCTTGGATTGAACAACGAATTTAGCCAAGAAGAAACTCTGATAATCATTGTCATTGATATTGGTTAGTGTTTTGTCCACAACTGGAATCGGTTGGATTTATTCGGCTGCCAAATTTCATTGCAAACGAACTGCATCTCATTCAAATCCATCGTATATACGAATGCCTCGTTCTATCTCTTTTCAATTTCTATGTAAGAAGAGAAAGTTGAAATGTGAAATAACGAGATACTTTTAAAGGATTTAAAAAGACATCGGATGCTATAATTGGGAGAGTCAAGTGTACTAAACTTTATTTGTCGTATTCTGGTCGGTCGTAACTGCAAGCTGGACAAGAGTGAAAACAGTGTAATATTTTTGTAAATTGTAAATTGTAAATAATTGTAAATATTTTAGGCTTATAGGAGAAAAACCAGGACAAATCAAGCGTTTAGCTCGACTTCCCAGGACACCAGAACAGTCAGCGAAAAACCAGGGCATGTCCTGGGAAACCAGGACGTATGGTCACCCTAATCCCAGAAAGCATTTTTCTGTTCACTTTTTTCAAGGCTTAGTTTTTATAATTATATAAGGAAAACGAAAAAAAAGAAATTTATCTCAAAGCATTTCAGGCATACAATGCAATGTGCAATGTGCATTGCACAAGTTAGGATGACAAAAACATTAGTGACTAAGCTACTGCCTCTAGAGCTTTATTGTCTCCAGACAAAAATATCGGTGCCAATTGATACGTCATTGGTGCCAGTAGGGTGACCCTATTATTTTTGATAATAAGTGATACTATCTATATGTGTTATCTTTTTCATTCCTTTATGAGCAGCTAGGGCCGAGGGTGGTGGCAAGCAGTAAAAATTGGCAGCGGAGATTCAATGTCATCATTGAAATGATAAGTTCTGCGTTTGACATATACTCGCCCCAGTTGTTAATCGAATACTTGTAATTAGTGTGTGTGTGTGTGTGTGTGTGTGTGTGACTTTGTATGTATAAATTAGGGGGGTGTCACTCCTGTCATCCGCTATGGAGATATACAGACTTCGACAGTAGTCAACATATGTGGGCCTAACCGCTTCTAGTCCCATGTCGCCTGTGCAATAGCATTGGGTTGTTTTGATTTTAACAAAGGCAGATGGTATAAATCTAATTGTGAGTCCTACTGTGGTGGTGGGGGTGTGTGTGGAACGTGAGTTTTAGCGTTCGAATCCAGGGTTGCGTACATGTCTGAGTTGGCGTAGGTGTTCACTAATTGCGTAACAGTATGTGGATGTTTTTTCGAGAGCTGAAGAGCTAGAGTATCGGAAGTCCTCTTGGTCTGAACCCCTCGCTACAATTGCAGTCAAGGCGGGAAATGTCAGCAACTAAAAAAAAATGTTTAAGGTTGAAAAGAGAAACGGACAAAAAACGAAAACAAAAAAGCATTTTTACATCGTTTGTTAGATCTTCATTAAAATCAATCACCTTATGAAGAATATTGTTACAGTACTGCTGGTTGATTTTCATGAAGATCTAACAAACGGCATAGAAAAAAACTGCTTATTTCGTTTTCGATTTTTATCCGTTTCTCTGCTTAAACTTAAGGCCAATTGCAGCGGGACGTTGTTCTTAATGTAATATTCATTGTACGTTACAGACATGTACTGGCACAGGGATTTCGCGATCGCGTGTATCATCGCGAGTGGCTCGAGCGTTTGTGCGTTAACGTCTTCAATCGCGTGGGCGTTTGAATGTCGTGTGTCCATTCGCATATTCGCGTGTATTCTTGGATGATCGCGAGCGGACCGTGAGTCTGATATTTAATTTTCGGTATACTGCTCGAACGCTAGAAGAGAGAGAGAGAGAGTTTTTCCATATCGCTAGAATTCATGTCAGCATGGAACGTGTTGTCTAGTCGATAGGCGTCATTTTTTATTGGTCGAACTGAAGGAAGGCGTCTGGTGCAGTGGGTAAAGAAATCGACTTTATTTTCATTCGCTAAATTGTTCGTATTCTAGTATAGTCTCCCGCAATCTCGATGGCCACGCTGAGCTTTTTTTTTGTTTTAAACAGTCATGAATTCCTCGACCGTACTTGCTGTAACACACGCAAATTTCAATCTATCGGCAACTTTAATAGCGTTTTACTCGAAACCGAGTTTTTCAAATTGGCGAACAACAGAACTCAACAACTAATCAACGAATTTACTTGATTTTTTTTATGAAATTGTACAATATGTGTAATCTGTCGGTGAGCCACAGAAAACTGAATAAAACAAATTGTGCCTATTATTTTGAAGAAAGGTAAGCCAAATTTACAGTGAGATTTTTCGGTTTACATGAAGCAATTTACCGAAACCCGATTTTTTTTTCTATTTTTTGCTTCATCAAGTCTAAGCGAATGATGATCGCTAACGTCTCGAGCGTTTGTATGTTAACGTGTTTGTCACATGCAGTAGCGTGTATGTAACTTCGCGTGTATAAATTCGAATTTATAATCATGTGACCATTCACATATTCGCGTGTATTCTTGAATGATCTCACGTGGACCCTGAATCTGATGCTTAGTTTTTAGTGTATGGTACAGATGCTAGAAGAGAATCAGTTTTCCCATATCACTAGAGTTCCCGGTCACGTCGACATGGAACGTCTTATCTAGTGAATTTGGGTGTCAGTTTTTTGTCCAAATGAAGGCATGTGTCTAGTCTGCTAGGACCGAAGGTGGAGACTTTCGAACGTCACCGATTCATGATCGCGTAAGCAGTGGGTTAATGCTTGAGACCGCCTTTGTAGTTTATAGGTGCTACAACGTTCACTTAATTACCGGGGCGTTTTAATGTTGGCGAGATCGCGGACGTAAGTATGTGTGGATGATTGCGATTTTATGTTCACGTTTGTGACCAGGTTTGTGTTATCGCGAACGTCACGAGCGTTTGTACATTTGTACGTATATGAGAGAACATTAATTGTGTTAGTGAGTGTTAGTATGAATCTAATTTGAGATTTAGTAATAAAAGATACCATAACATGCCGCATAAATAAAAAAACATATACAAGGAGATTAATAAAAAGTGTAATTGATCGATACTGTTTTTGGTATACATGTGTAGTGCGAAAGCAAACTAATAGAAGTACAACAAAAACAGAATAATGAAGTAAAAGAAAAGAACACTTCAAAAATGCAATCAAACTACGTCCAAATGCCAGCAAATGATGTTCATTTACTATCAACGACGATTGCATTCAGTTAAAATTTCATCATGCTATGCTGACCGGGAATTGATCGATTCACGTGCGTCGGTAAATTAATTGTACCTTGATTTTTCCAATCCTTTCTTCCCGAATGAATAGAATCGAATACAAAAATTGAACACCGGAAGGATTAACCACAATTCTATCATATACGTCAGTTCTGCGTCCATCCTCTGACCCAGCTGTCACAGATACTTAGACGACAGACCCATGTGCAGAGAGTTCTCTAGGGGAGGGTTTCAATTTGTTTCTTATAAAAGAAAGGTATAGAAACCCTCAAACTTTTGAGATTTTTACCGAGGGCTGAAGCACCGAGTCTTGTGTACTAATCGACTTAGCTCAAACAAATTGAGTAAATGAATGTTGTCGAAAACGAATCGTCAACAAGCACCACTGTCTGCTGACTTGAAGTAGTGTTGGATTGGTTTGTCGTAGCTAAGCCTTCATACTAAACCTAAACTTCTTATATCTCGCAATCCTCATCCATCTTCGGCATCTGTTAAGTACGGTATTGTGCTCTTGCTATTTTTATCTTGTGTTATTTGTTCCTGTTTTATCCATTGCTGCTTTTTATTGCTTGCTCTTCAACCATCGTGGTATATCTGACCTGCTTAGGTCGGCTGCAAATATCGTCACCTGTTGAGACACAAACCGATCCAGAGATGTTGACCATGATGATTAACATCTTTAAGACCACCTTCGCAGGGTTTCTCATCTTTCTTGGCGCTACTCGTTCCTATTTATCTGCTCTCTGGTGCTGAGACTTTCTCGGTGGCGGTATTTCTTCCGATACTAATGCCCATTCTCGTGAGCTATTTAGCTGTCAGCCACTTCGACGGAGAGATTATCAACAGTGAAATTTCTTCAGGATTCGATATCCCGATTTTCTCCGATTGTTTGTTTTACCTCCTTAGCTCTCGCTGACCGACTATGCTGTCTACTCACTATGTTCCAAATAACGAAACTTGTCGAAACGTGAACCGATCCAGAGAAGCCGATAAGTTGATTTACATGCCTTTTGCTTCTATAGTGACCGAACTCAAATCACATTTTTGTGTCAATTTTTCATGAACAGGAAATTGATAAATTTTTAAAAGTATTTCAAAAGCCTCATGGCAGGGGTTTGAACTCCTGAAACTTGCGCACGGGCCTGTTAGACGAACACATACACAGATAGACAAACGACTAGCACATAACATTAGTACTACAAACTACAATTATTACAAAACTACAACTATTAGGTTTCTACTTATATATTTATTACATTAACTTAATTTAATTACTTAAATTAACTAATGTATGATAAATATTGTATATCATCAAAATCTTGATTTGACGCAAAAAATATATTTTTTGAGACATTCGGCATTCAAACTTTTTCAACGCGGTCATTTTTCAACCGATTTTTCATTTTTTAATTGTTCTGGAACGAAAAAGAAATTATCTTTCTAACGGTAAGCCATATCATCTTCTTTCGTTAAAAATATTAAGCGAGTTTGGGACAATAATACGAAAACAATTTGCTATTTTTTAGAAAATTTTTGAAAATTGCTCAACATTCTTCTAGAGAAGCGTCTTTGTTTTAATAAAAATTTAGAGAGAACATTTAATTCCGCATCCAGGGACCTATACATCAACAAATTCAATTCAATTGGAACAAAAATCTCCCACCCGGAGAATATTTTATTTAGCAAGCAAATTAGTCCTTATTAGCGCTATAAAACCACTCAAAAAGATTAAATTTGAAAATCTTTTCCTTCGCCAATTTTTGTTTTTCTATGGGTAGAAAATGCATACATATGGAAAAACCCGATTATAAAACATCTGACCGAAGCTCATTCCTGACTGGTTCCCGCTAGTTTCATGTACCAAATCGCCAATTTTCAGGAAGTATTCGGCTCCTATTAGTTAACCTTGTTGGATGGACTACATTTCAACATCGGGAGAGAAGCTGATTATTAAGATTCAGCCGGTTCCGTGAACTGACTGCAACTATTAGTTTGTGCTAGTAATGAGAGCCAATTGGAACCAAAATCTCCCACCAAGAGAAGCTTTTCTTTGGAAAACCAATTAGCTGTTATCAGCGCTATCAAATAGTAAACCAAGAATAAATTTTAACATCGTTTCTTTCACCAACTATTATTGTTATCTCCGACGGATGGAAATTAGCATACACACATGGACAAACCTAATTTTTACTCATCTCATGCCTTATTGGTTCCCGCTAATTACATGCACCGAGCCGCAAATCATGAAAAGTTTTTGTTCGAAGCTCCTCCTCTTTCTCGATGCAAGTGAACTGATTTCGTTCGATGGCCTGCCCATTTGACTTCGAACGCAAACTGAACCAAGCACAAACACACTGTATGTAAGGGATAGTGTGCGAGGGATGCGAGCATTGATTTTCTTTCCATTCGATGGCCAACTCCTTTGATTTCGAACGTAAACTGAACCAAGTACAAACCCGGGGGTTGCATGCGAGTGCGGCATCATTCGTGTGGTATACCCGTACTGGCAACATGCGCTCGTCTGGTCGCAGTGTAGCAGGAAAGGTGAAGGAAATGCAAAAGTCCTGTACATCATTTGCTGAGAAACTACGCCGAGCGTGTCGATACCGGAACACTGGTCTATCTGGCAGCAGTGAATATCTTGTCATCGTATTGGAGGTGGCAGGAAATGCTGCCCGTGATAATAAATAGATCAAAAAAATTGCTTGCGCAACTTTCTTTCTGAAACAACGAAAAAAAAACGCCCTTTTCAGGGCGACTATTTTTTTTTCGCATAATAAATGAAATTGTTTCATTACTGCCATGACGCGAGTAATACTTCGTTACTGTTGCTGATGCTGTCTGCTAATAGGACAGTCAATTGATTGCACAGTGTTTTTTTCGTCAAAATAGTGCGATCTATTAATTACGCCTTAATCGTTAAATTTGGATCAATGACGTCTTCGGAGGATTTCACTGAAGCCCTTCCATAGGGTGTTGTTATTTTAATGATTAATCTCCCTAAAAGTGAGATATGTTAACCAAATTTTGCAAGCGCATATATCAAAATTATGTCTTCAACAAAGTTGCAGAGCAAGCTTTTGCTAACAACTTTGCTGAAGACACCAAGTCTTTATCTTTTATATCTTTGACATTATGGCTGGTGGTGTGGATGGTCCCTTTTAAGCCAATTTAATGATATAACTTTTGAAATATCATTCTGACATGTTTGATATGCTCAGTAAAAAGTTTTAAATTGAAATCAAAATGAAAAACTTTCTATGTTACAACAATGGCTCATTTTGTGTATATTCAAAGTAATTTGACATTTTTAGAAAAATTAAGTGTTTCAAATGGTGATTGTGGACGGGAAGACGGCTGAATTGACGTCAATAGTGTTTTCGTACTACTAATCAAAAATAACAAGATTTATCATTTGCTGCTATGATGTTCGTGATTAATCCTCCTATAAGTGAGATTTTTCACCCAATTTTCTTTTAGTAAAAGAAATTATCTAACGCCTTTGGAAAAGTTGTGCAGATTGCTTTTACGAATATCTTTGCGGAAAACAAGAAGTCTTTTCTTTAAATGCTTATGAAGTTATAGCTCGTTATATTTGGATGACCTCCATAAATACTTTTTTAAAATATCTTTTCTATCAACATTCCTATATTCAACGAAGTTATTTCAATCGTCAAAATACACAATTTTTATTAACGCATAATTTTTTTTATCTCGAGTATTTTTTTAGATACTTGACATTTTTTGAAAAACAATAGTTTTTTTCAAATCATTTATAACTCTATTGAAGATAATGAGAGACATGTAAACTCTATTTCATTTCATAGTGTTACTGCAACTAAAGGGCGAACATGAAATTATTGCGACACATTCAACAGGGCATAACTTTTTTACCATTGGGTAAAAATCAACCAAATTTTGCACACTTTCTCATCGATGTGTATTGTTTACATGCTGTCAAACTCGAAGTCGTGTTTTTCGATTCAATGAAAATGGAAGTGAACCAACGCGAGTCGAGAGAACAAATTCTTTCCAAACACCTGGAATTTCCTGACCTGTCGCATCGGCAGTTGGGAAAAATGTTGAACATTCACCATTCAACCGTCTCCAAAGTGTTGAAGCGGTTCCAGGAGCGGTTGACGTTGGACCACGGCAAAGGAGCTGGAAGAAAACCGGGACCGGAGAACAAAAAGACGGAGGGAAAGGTGAAGCGGATGATTAAAGCAAATCCCAACGTATCAAGCCGTGATTTGGCTAAAAGATCGGCATGTCGCAGAGCTGCGTCCAGAATGCAAAGAAGAGAGCTGGACTACAAGGTACAGAACTTCCCAAACCGCGATGAGCGGCAACAATCGACGGCTAAAACTCGGGCACGGAAGCTCTACGCTGCTGACAAAATATGGCTGCTGTGTGATGGACGACGAAACGTATATAAAAGCCGATTTTAAGCAAATTCCGGGGTTGGAGTTTTTCACCGGCAAGAGCAAGTTCTATGTGGACGACAAATTTAAGAAGAAGAAAATGTCGAAGTTCGCCTCCATATATCTCATTTGGCAGGTCATCTGCTCTTGCGGACTGAGGAGTGAGCCTTTCGTGACAAAGGGCACAGTGCCTCGAGAAGCGCCTTTTGCCGTTCTTGCAGCAGCACAACGAAGCTCCGCTATTTTGGCCAGATTTGGCATCATGCCACTATTCTAAAAGTGTCCTGGAGTGGTATGAGGCCAATTCTGTCCATTTTGTTCCAAAGGACATGAATCCGCCAAACTGTCCGGAGCTGCGCCCGGTGGAGCAGTACTGGGCAATGATGAAGCGGGATCTTCGGAAGAGAAAGAAGACAGTCAAAGACGAGAAGGACATGTTAAGAAAATGGAAAAAAAACTGAGAAACTGGTACCGGATGACACTGTAAAGACTTTGATGGAGGGCATCAAGCGAAAATGCGTTCAATTTTACACTCAAGGCTCCATCGATTAACTTTTCTTTTGATTTTTGAAGTAAATATATGTATAAAACTACCCTAAAATTTTGGTTTGATTTTAAACATTATAAGAAAATTGGTATGACATTTTCGGTGTCGCAATAATTTCGTGTTCGCCCTTTAGAGCTGGCTGCTCGTTTTTTCCCGTTCAAAAGTTATTGCTTTTAAAACATTTGCTATTTTTTAGCACAAATTACCCAATAACTTCTAATTCGCAAGAGATTGACCGATGATCTTTTCTGAAATGTTATGTATCTTGAAAAGACGAACAACTTTCTTGAACAGACCGAAACTCTATCTTCGATATCTAAGAGGTTATGTTGAATAAAACCTTTTAAGAGGTCGTTCATAAACAACGGTCAATAATTTCTAGTGCGCTATAAATAGAGATTTTTGGACTTCAGTAAAAAGGTCCGCAAAAGCAAGGTCTTTGACACTTCTAAATACTTTATCTTGTTATTCATACTTTGAAAAAAAAATGTAGCAAATATCGCACTTCACTATGACTATATCGTCATTTCTTACCATGTGCCTTTTCATTCCTTTTCGCTACTAATGCTAGCATAACCTAAAGCATAACCAAAACAAATAAGGGGCCAATGTTTCCACAAGCATTTTCAACTTTTCACCAATAACATTCACACAATATTTTCAAATAATGTTGCAAATTTGAAAAAAAGAAATATAGTTGGCGAAGGAATTTTAATTTTTGAACCATAATCATAATTATCATAAAGAATCATTTGAAAATTTCCCATTCAAACGTTATGTCGCAGACAGTACCCAGCAAATATTTTTTATAACGAATAATTTGGAATATTCCTCGCCCAAATCCCTGTTTATCCAAAAATTCTTATAATCGATCAACACATTTGAAGTACCGGATCCTTATGTATTCTACATCTCTCTGGTTATGTCGCATATATTACCTACCCATCTTTTTTCCAAATTATAAACTTGCTTGCATGGTTGAGTGAGGCATTATCGGATTGTAGAATTGTATCTTCTGTTATTTTATCCAATTTTAATTTCAAAGTTTACACTCTTTTGAATATTTCCTCTTGGCTATCGTTTAAATATAAAACGTTTTCGGTGATATTTTTTTAAAACTGTGGGTACTGTTTAATTTATAACAATTAGAGATGAATTTATAATATTGAAACTTAATAGACAACCCAAGGAATGTAATTGTTGCATCAAACCAAACAAATGCAGAGAAACCTGGCAATGCAGGAGGCAAATACATTAATTAACAGACTCCAAAATATGTAGGGGTCCTAATTAGGTTGGTTACTCTATTTATCAGAAACTGAAAACTGAAACTCTAACAATCAATTTGAGTACAAGTACTTATATATTTGGATGAAAATGTGTCTTAAAATTGAATTCGAAATCTAACGAATGCTAACACCTTATTCGTAACTTTTTTGTACAGCCCTTCAGAAATGTCCGAAAATTTTGAACTTTATTAAAAATCATAGTTCTTCATGAAAGAGGAAAAGTCAAGAAAATACAAACTTCTAGGTACAAAACTTAAAAAGTTATCGACTTTATATTGACCCCAACACCTAAAAAGGGTAACGAAAATAACCAAGAGCCACCCTATGCCATCGTATTTACTATCATACAAACGACCGCAACAGACGCCTGCTTCATAGTCGATACATGCATCGATTCTGCAAAATCAACTACTTGCCACCATCGTCAGTGTCCTGCCATGCGACGCTCGGCACTGCTTCGGGTAGTTTCGGCTTATGCTCACTAGCCAGCCAGCTATCACCGGATCGGGTATCAAGCATATGATTTTGTGCATCTTTCCGTTCTACTCTCTCCCACCCTACCGCCACCGGCCGATCGGGTGGTTATGCTGCACTACACATCAGCAACGCGGCAGCAGCATATCTCGCTCCGTTTTTTCGTTCGCCCATTCCCGTTTGCGGCGTCTATCGGTGAGGACGTGCCTTTTCCCAAGTGTTCTACCATCAGTCGTCAGCTCCTGCGTGTGTCGGGTGTGTGTGTGTGCGGATCGCTAGTAGCGTCAATCAGCAACAGCCGGAGAATTAGTGCCCGCGCGCAGATCAACCGGTGTGTGACTTGTTTTGCGAGAACAGGGATAGTGAGCCGCGCTCGAGTGTGGAGTTTTCCCCGGGAATCGGTGTGGATAATTCAACAAGTGATTTTTGTCGTTTTCCACAAACGAATAAGCATGCGAAGGATTCTACTGGAGAATACGAAGGGAAAGTGGACCGAAAAGTTGAACTGCTGACCCTGTGTGATCAATCGTTAGCTAAACTAATTGAGATCGAAGCATTAAATTGAACTTAATTGACCAATCGCAAACGAAGTGTTTTTTTATATTTATTGTGTCTCTGTGTGATAGTGCTCAGTGCTTAGAATGGCAGAGGAAAGTCTTCACGTGCCTGATACAAACATCGACTTTCATATCGTTCAGTTGTTTGAACGGCTGGAAAGCCTCCGGAGGGAACCGGGTGGGGCCAAACACTCCAACGCCCTCCAGGGACGAATCAACATGCACAACGAACTTCGTAGTTTGGAGTTTTGGAGGTGAGAACCCGTGTCTGTCGTGTTTGACGTTAAAACTTCCAGGGTTCTAAAGTTGGGTTATTCGGGAATGCGAAACCCCTTCCTGGTTTTTACCTTCGTCAACTGTTTACACTAGATTGAAATGATCAAATATTTACAAACTGATGCCGGTCGTGCACACCACACACTGTATTTGTGTCATTGAGTATGTGTGTGTTGAAACGCGAAATTCCTCCTTCCTTGCTGGAACGTTCCGGCTCCGGACAAATCAAATTGAAAAATATTACTCGGAAACTGAATTGTCAACATTGTGATGATAAATAATAAAGGAACCTCCTGCCGACTCTGATCGCGGGGATTTCGAGAATCGACAGCATGGTTTCGGAGACGGTTTTATCGCTTCAGCTGAACTGCTTAATCAGCGAACTTGTTTATTTTGTTGGACAGATTGGTAGCGCAGTTAATTGAAAGATTATATGCTGATGGTGGGGCGGATCGAAATTGGCGTGGGTGTCACGGCGTGTTGGATTCTTCCTATGGCTAAACATGTAGTACAATATATTTTTCATTCTAATTCTGATATTCTCTTCATTTGATTTAAATAGATTGTTCCTAATTGGATTAAACAGGATTTACAGACGACGTACAGACTGCTTTTTGTTTGGGCGCTGATCGGTTTTTTGCTGTTTTGTGTCCGACAGTGATTTCGTATTCTAAATTGTATGAAACCAAATCACTTAATCTTTCAAGACGAAATACTTAATAAATTTATAATCGGATTTGTAGAACTATACACATTTTGTCATCGTTTTAAAGTGATTACTTTTACAACCAATGATATTGGAATAATTTTAGGTCCTCGCCAAACATTAGAACTTCCAGTATTATATTAGCTTGTTTATGTCAATTGTAACAATTGAGGTTTTATGGAAATTTTATAGCCATTCGTAAAACTTAGATTGCACTGGTAGCGTGCTATAAAACTTCTATTGTTACTTGGAAAATGATCGTTTCAAGCAGCTATAATTCTTTGTTCTGTCCATATTTAAAACCAAAAAATGGACCAATTTTGCATCCACGAATTTGAAATTAATACAAACATACATGTCGTTTCGCTTTCAATGGAATAAACGAAACTACATTATCAGCAGTTATTTTAATTCTAATTGAACTCAGTTTTTAGAAACTCTTTTATTTCGATGATAGAGGTTTTAACCTTAAGGTCATTCGTCTCTTCGGGTTAGAAAAATCTCTTATGAAAAATTTCTAGCCCTATGTGAGGTGTCGGGACTCGAACCCAGGGGCGCTGCGTACAAGGCAATCGATTTACCAACTACACTACGCCCACTCCATAGATTTAAGACACTTTTTTCGGCCAAACACACTTATACCCAAATTGTTTGCTTAAATTTCAATATTCAGTCTCTGGTAAATACTACTGATTTTGATCATAAAGGCCAGTGGGATGTGATGCCGAATGGGGTCATGTTTGGAATACATAGATTCTGCATATTCGAAAAAAAAACTTCAATGTTCTAGGGAAGATTAATGAACTTACCAATTTTACGAATGTTTCGAATCTTCAGGAAGATTTTTATGCAGCATTCAGGGTCAAAATTAGTCAAAAATGATTCAAAATATCAAATTAGATGGGGTTTTAATAAGCTTTCAAGAATATAACCAAAATTTTGCGATTAGTTTGATCGATTGAATACATTGTCGCTTGTCCAGTATTATGAGAAATATTACTGTACCGCTAGAATCGGCATCGAAATCGTAATCCGAAACATCCAAGATCACCATGTACACAATTAATGTATACATTCTCATTTTTGTTTTGTTTGTATTTATTATTAGTATTCTGTCAATAAACCTGTGATTTATGATGACGGTTCTGGATACATCTATGTTTGCCAAACATGACCCTAATCGGTACCGATTCCCACTTGCTAATCTGGTCTAAATCGGTACTATTTACCAGAAGCTGAAAATTGAAACTCTAATAAACAATTTGAGTACAACTATATATAGATTTGGCTGAACAATATTATTTAACCCTAGAACGGGTTTGTGGGGTACATTTGTACCCCAGAGCTATTTGCGATCTCTGTTATTCCGTTATGGTTTATTTTAACTGCAAGCAAACTTTATCATAAATCAATTAGATTATTAAACTTCCATTAAAGCAGGTGCAACCTATTTGTTTCACTTGACCAACCTAACAGTGCCCGCTTAAAGTTTGTCTGGGGTACAAATGTACCCCCACAAAACCGTTTACGTTAGTGTTTTGTCATGTGTATATAATTCGAAAAATTTATATTTTTTTATAAGTAAAATATCGATATAGTAAGCGAGAAACTTGCTTGAAATTGGATAGGCTTGAACATTGCTGAACAATAGAATCTGTTATTTGATATAATAAAGCTACTAGAGCAAAGTAACTAGAAAAGGCGCTTGGATCGTTATCATACTTTTTGGTTTTGAGGACAAAAGAGACAAAACACATTCGTGAATATGATTTGTATAAAATATGTACTACGCACCACTCAATTCCTCATTTTCTGTAGCCCAGGCTCTGGAGCGTACAGTGCACTGCCCTAGTAACAATTTAAGTTTTATGGTAGGTTTAGAGCCACTCATAAAACTTAGATTGCGCATGTAGCAAGCTATAAAACTTCAATTGTTACTTGGGTGGCCTGTCCCTTCGACGCCTTCCTGTTTTAACTTCGCTACTGTATCTTGCTGTACCTTTACTGTTTGTATTGGCGTTTGTTGTTCAAACAAGCATCGGAACAAATACAACGCCGTAAAGATTGTCGAAATCGGCTAGAAACTTCTAAAGTTATAGCAATATTAAGGAAAAAAGAGGATTTTGACGTATTTTAAAGACCTGTTCTATAAAAAATGAAATATTACACAATAAAATGTACAAACCACGAATATTTTTGAAAAGACTGCTTTGCTTGACTTATTTTTAAATAAAAATATCCAATTTAATTATAAATTCAATAACAATTAGGCATATTAGAGCGGTTTTAGCTCTGGGGTACGAATGTACCCCACAAAACCGTTTAAGTATAGAAAAAGTCACGAAACCGTTGTAGGGTTAATTAGATAGTTTTACCTACAGACACTCCATACACGCTTGACTTGCGGAAACAAAGACAGTAAAACTAACAACCATGAATGTAAACTGGCATCACAACAGATCTCACAAGCTTTGCATAGACTTCCTCCCATGCTTCCATTCACAAAACCCGCATGCCCGTTTGGCTGCACTTTGTGACAGTCGGTTTGGCTGCACTTTGTGACAGTCCGTTTGGCTGCAATTTTTTGACACTACGCTAGTCTGTGTAAGAGTCTATAGTTTTACCGTACATTTTCTAAAACAATTCTCATGGCATCACTGGTTTAAGAATGCTTCTTCTCTAAAAATTCAATAATGAGGGAAAGACGAGTTTCGTTATATTTTTCAAATAGGCGATGCAAACTTGTAATAATACGAGAAGAAAGTACTCGAATATTTTTCCAATTTCTTACCTTGAAATTAACATTGAGTCGAATTCCTTCATCGCTACTAGCTTAATCATCTCAACACATAGCAGCACATTTTGCCAAATCACACCACTTCTATGTTTGTACTAAACGATTTATAAGTTACTTTAAACTGAATAAGGCATTTCAGAACTTCAAAACAGAAAAAAAATCAAAAATGATTTTTTAAAGTTTTGATTTGTTTTTTTCCTGAATAGAACATTGCAGTTTAGAGAGATTGTTTACATGGACTTAGAAAATGTTTGATTCCACCCAGCGGAAAGTACTTGGATCGAATTCTAACACCATGTAACAAAGCTCGTTGAATGACGTCATCTTACAATGTCCCATTGAGTTATTGCCGGCCGGTCTCAGGAACACTAATGCAGTTTCCTGGATGAAAACAATCCCATTTGATTTTGCCGTCTTTGTTAATTATTTTCCACCGGGTAGTGATGTAGTATTTATGTCATGTGACGTGTACGTACATGAGCCGTAGAAAAGTCTATTCATTTCAACACACTTGTTGCATACATTCAAAAAGACGCGCATGGTTGCCAAAACGATATATGCGAACATTGATGTCTAATATATGATGTGTCGGTATATATGTTGCTAGTAATAAATTGATTATCATCACGTTAATTTTCATCCTATCATGAATTAAATGTTCGGAAAATTTTCGTATATAAGTTTTAATGATTCCATTTTAGAAAGACATACAAGACATTCTAAAGGTCCGAATTTTTTTTTTAATTTCTACCCATCTCACTTATACTATTTCTACCAATCTCACACACAAAAGCCCGAAAACTGGCAACCTTTGTTTCACAAAGAAAACACTCACACCCCGTTTAAATGTTCAAGATCTAGCAGAATAGTTTCATTCTTAACGTCGTAAGTAAGAACTTTACATGTACGTATAGAAACGAATTAATGTGGTTTACTTGTGTGAAAATTTCTCGGTGTCACATTAAATATTGTTTATTTACGTTTACCTTAAAGACGCTGAATCCCTCTGGATAAAGACTCGCCAACTCTATCTTATTCTTATTTTTTATCAGTAAGTGTCATTCCAATCGAGCACGAGGCCTGTCAAAAGCCCGCAAACCGAAGAAAATCGCTTCGAATGCTTCTGGAACGAGGGCTATTGACGGGTCTCGTGCTCGATTGGAATGACACTGACAGATAAATGGTAAACAAACGATTGACGTGTCGAGTCTTTATCCAGAAGGATTCAGCGTCGTTAGTTTACCTGTGTCTAATTGAACACTTTACGCTGACGTCACAAGTGAACTGAGTGTTTATTTTTGACAGTTCGCTTGTACTGTTTACATGGACTTAGAAAAAATCTTTACCATTTCCTTCGAGCGAATCTAGTTGTCCACAAATTCTGAGCCCATGTAACCAGTACAAGCGAACTGTCAAGAAAAGTGAGCTTAACTCTGTCAGTAAAGAACCTAATAAACAACGTATGATTCAAGAGCCTAACGACCTGTTCAGATTATTATCCAAACAATATGTGGAATCGTTGCACTATATGTGTTGATGTTCATGTATGATTTTGCTTATTAGGGAATTGTTCTATAACACAAGGAAAGAGTAAAATATTTATCACCATGATCACAATAACTTCTCCATTAAGATCCAACTAGAAAGCGACTGATTTCTACAAGGTAACGATACGAAGGAACTCATGATGAATAAAGTTCATGTTCAACAATATCCGTTGGTTTGTTTACTTCGTCAGATTCGCGTGTTCGTCTGTTGCATTCGAACTAACGTAGCTCCCATGTAAACAAACTACCGAGATTTGTCAAACGAGGTTCACCCGGCTTATTTGGTGGGGTTAGATTGGTTTGTGTACAACTAAATTGGCTCCGGCATTTGACATGATCGGTCAATTTGCTCCGCTTAGTATGTCCGCCTAACCATGAATATAGGAACTATAATCTCAGTGACTAACAAACGTGACGAATGAATTCTTGAGCAAGTTTTCAATAGGTCCCAACTACATTGAGAACCTCTCTTTGTTTACTTCCTCTGTCGATTGTTACTGTGTCACATCTTTGGGTGTTACTATAAAACTTTCCATCAATTTTCCAGTATACACCGAAAGATGACGCTCTTGTCTAGCTTACTACACTAAAATAAGGACGGGGGTCCAATGGGAATGTTAAAACGACCGAGTTATTAACAGAAGAAACAGCAAACAAAGAGGGTACCTATTGTCACCATAGGGTGTCTTACTATTTTATTAATTGGCATCAAAAGCTTCGTTGTTGAGAACAAATATAATTACACAAATGCCATGAAAATGGTGGCACTCGTGTTAGATCGATACTCGAAACAAGTGCCACAATTGTCGCTCTACCATTTGACCCAATGCGTTGAACAAAGATGGTAGACGCTGCTCTAACCAACGGCTTCAAATGGGTAGAGTATTTTTTGCGCATTCGAGCCAAAAATAGATAAGTCAAGGCGTACTTCATGAAGAATTGAACCCCGGACCAACAGCGTGAAAACCAAAACATTATTGGAAGCACTTGTTTGCTGTGAAGATTGGGCAGAGGTGGAGGAAAATTGGTTGTTTGCCCTTCACGAGCTAATGTAGTTTAACTCGGGTTTGACCCGGAGACTCCGGTTTTTGGAGGCGATCTTCGGACCACACAATTTTTCATCAATTTTCCCGGTCCTTGTGAAACGACGGATAATTTTTACTTTTAAATTATTGAATTTTTACCGAGTTCTTCCGGTGCTCACGTTGGCTGCTCATGCTGCCTGCTGCTCCTGATGACCAAAGAGAAGAGTTGTGCTCCTGTGGTGACGAAAAAAAGGATTCTTTGCCCCCCGCAAAGAATTTCGGAAGGCACCGCAGTGTGCTTCTCACTATATGATACTTTCCTCTTCCTGTCAGCTCTGGTGGAGAGCAATGCTCGTTTGTCTTATCCTCCACAGCGAGACTGGCTGGTGATATAGGTTACTTAGCCGTTAGCCAAAGAAGTGAATTTCTACAGCCATCTAAATTGACAAAACTATTCGCAAATAGGGGACAATTTAAAGTTTAATGTAAACGGTACAGACAAGTGGTGCACATTACGCTTTGCCAAAACAAAGCACTTAACGGTGAATAAGAGTCAGTTTGATAATTTTTTAACCAGTGCTAAATTAAGAATCTGACGAGTTACAAAGGGAGGGGAAAGAGTTTGAACTTGAACTTTTCGACTCACCTCCGTGTTTCTTTTCGACTCAATCCGTGCATTGAGGTAAAAAACCTGCCGGACTGTCGACTTACAAGAATATGGTGATTCCAAACCGTGACGAAGTAGGACAGGAAACAATCGCGGAAGTTGTACATAAGGTTGCTGACGAAGTTTGATTGCATGGTAGAGGATGACGAAACCTACGTCAAGGCATACTTTAAATAGCTTCCTGGACAGGAATATTATACTTCAACTAAAAGAGGAAAGGTGACAGAGATTTTCAAACACATTAAGCTGTCGAAGTTCACAAAGAAATATCTCGTGCGGCTGGCCATCTGAGCCTGTGGCTTGAAGAGCGACATTTCCTTCGCAACCGGGAAGGAAGCAATTTATGTCCAGGAGTGCCTGGGAAAAAGGAAAAAAACCATGCAGTAATATGCCGCAACCAATGTGTAAGTGGTGGTGCCCATGGATAAGAATTTTCCCAGTATGCCAGATCTCCACCCAATAGAAAAATATTAGCAATCGACAAGCGGAACCTCAAGAATACGCAAAAGATAGTTATCATCGAGATGCAGTTCAAGGCAAACAGGCACTCTGCATCAAGGAGCTGTGCAAAACTTGATGGAAGGAGTCAAACGAAAGTCCCAGCAATTCGTATTGGCGAAAAATGAACTCTTGTTTGATCAATTTTTGATCGTAACACTCTTTAATAAAAATCGATTGTATGTGCACTGGAATGTCGAGTGATCGCTTTCATTCAAATTTCTGTCTAGTTTCAACGTTTACTCATGTTTTTTAAAGCATATCCAAGGTCACTAAAAATCACCGGGTGAAAACCTAGCCGGAGGTGGCAACCCTAAGTTTAACCCAATTTCGACAACACAATAGAATCATAACACAGCCTGGATTCTTCACTCCCGAAGGAATATTGAACCCAACAGCTGTATCACTCTTTGCCATACTGGGCTTCGATCAATAGCATATCCTCGAGTTTCAGCTCCCTGTAGATAGGTTCATCTATGTATAGAACCAAAAACTGGATACGCAATTGCATTACTACAGGTCAATTGCATAACATATGATATGAAGTGCGGTAATTGGGTTCACAAAGGTAACACGAATAATACACAGCACGCTGAATATTGCAAAATGTGCTTGGAAAAATGATACAAATTCTACCAAACGAATGGAACTAGTGTTATCTCATTTCACGACAGTAGACACCAGCACCAGTTCGGTCCTCCAACACAACAACACACTACGTATTCTCCAAGTTGTCACTCTATTTAGCCTGACAGTCATTCCTCGCGAGGAGGAATTCTCACATTGAAGGTTTTAAAAGGAAAACTACCTGTGAGTACAAGGTGATAGTCTAAGATGAAGACATCATTGTTCAAAAACACGTAAAAATTGCTGCAAATGATCAAAACTATATGATAATCATCGGTAAAACTATATGTCGGAGACCTATGCTCATAAAGTATCCTCAACAAACCATTGGTGACTAAATTACCTAAAAGTGGCGGCAGCACACCACTTTTAGGATATCCGCCGACACTCAGTTTCGTTATCTCTAGTTGTCTTAACGAAGAGCACAGATGTCGGTTGCTAAGCATTACGTGTATCCATGTGACTTCGTGATATATAAAGGTACTCCATGATCTCGTACTGTTCCCAAAATGGATTCGAAAGACACGTTACTAAAAGCATCTTGAATGATATGAAAAACTCCTGAACTCCTCCATGTTGCATTAACAAGTTCAGTATTTCTTGAATCAATCATAGCTGATAATCCTCTTGATATGCTGATATTATGAGTGAGTTTGTTTTATCCATGGCCTCATCCAAGTCACTTGGAGATTCAATTGTTGGGAAATACCTCTGAAATCTTGTCAACAAGCCCGTTTCGTAGAGGTCTTAGTTCGTAGATTTACGATGTATTTATAATCAGATAACGACTGTTTGAGCTCGTTTGGTACGAGCCAGTTTGCCAGTTCATGCGCAACTCAGTCATAGTAGAGAGTTACATCTAACACCTCTTCACTGCTTTGAGAAATGTTTGACGAATCTCTATATTAAGTAAATGTAGATTTGTACTACTTAAGTATTCCATCAATTCAGTATCTCTCAAATTGATAAATGCGCTCCCACGAAATATTTGGTGAGCATTTGCATCACTATTGATTACCAATAGAAACTTATTTCTACATCCCATTTCAAATCACCAGAAGGCGATGTTGACTGTGACAGCACAGTTGTGAGGCCGGATATAAAACTTGCGTCAATAGCAATATTCACAAATACACACTTAGAAAAAATGAAAATTACATTTGACGTAAACAACATTGCGATGTATTTTGCTGTGTAATAGTGGGATTTTACATAATTTGACATGTGAAATAAAATATTGGGTTTTATTTGATGCAGAACTCGGTTGACTGGACATGGAGAATTGTAAACAAAGCACATTTTTACATGTGTATGCATGCATGAGGCATTCCACGTGGATTTGTCACGCCATGCCATTGGAGAATACTTCGTCTCACGTCGTACGGAAAAAATAAAATTCAACAAAAAGCTCAAACCTTCAATCAATATCTCTAAATCTCAACCCGCCGTCATTTTAAACTTCCCGAAGCACTCAGGCTCAAATCCAATCTTCCGGAGGGGAGGCAGCCTAATTGAATCTGACCGACTCTAATCGATGCTTATCAACCACCCCCTCTCACTCCCACCGTTCTTATTACTTTTCCAGATCGATAACCGCCGAGTGCCTGGCGTCCTTCTTCTACGTGTTCATCGTGTGCGGAGCAGCAGCCGGAGCCGGTGTCGGGGCCAGCGTTTCATCGGTTCTACTCGCCACGGCCCTCTCGTCCGGATTCGCCGTCACCGCGCTAACCCAGTGCTTCCTGCATGTCTCAGGTAATTTCGCCGTGCTAGAGTTAGTACATATAAACCGACCGACCGGCAGGAGTGCTACCTGCTTCTGTCTGTGCTGTGTTCAAAACCGACCGATGTAATTAGCACTGACCCCGGATACGCCAACGGTCTAATTGTTGTGGGCTGAAGGGGAAATTCCAGCATAAATCGGAAAATCCTATTAGATGGTGTTGAATGCTCTGCTTTTGACGCTGAACCAAGATTGTGTTTTTTCCCATCCTTAATCTCTACTCGGATGGCAGGATTTTCCCCCAGCAATAAATAAAGCTTGCGTCGGCAAAACGATACAATGGGGAGATCCGTTTCCAAGAGTTTTATTTTTGAATTAATAATCACCGAGAGAATACTGCTCGATTCGGAGAAGGATGCTTCGACGGGTGGTAAGTGGGCTGCAGAACGACGCTGGGACAATTATCCTTTCTTGAAGCATTTTAACGTTCATCGCAGGAGAAATGTGTATTATATAAAGTAACGTTCGTTTAATTACTGTGCCACGGTGGACCGGTTTTTTTTTTCAGTGTGACAGCGGAGATATTGTTCCTTAGCTCACGAGTAACCTGGGCAGCTGCAAATTTAATGAAGTTTGTGCGTCTTTACGACCTGCATAACTTGTTGAACATCAGCATGGAAGAAAGACCAGTGAAATTTGCTTCAAAATTTAACCCGCGTCAAGGATTGAGATGACGGATGACAGGGTCCAAGTGGAAGGGTCCAACTTTTAAAATACCCATTACTCCTGGTTTACCATTACTAGTCACCGTGCAGACTGTTTTCAAAGAAATTTTATTTACTTCACCATTCGTCATCCAACAGGCCGAATTCCAATCATATTGGCGTTAGTAAACTCTCCAGCTATTTTCCACTAGCGCTGGTGGTACTGTGTCTTCATCTCGCAAATCCCACACCGTACGTGTTAATCTCTCAGTTCCATGACGGATCCAACGCTAGACGGCGAAGGGCTCGGAAACGTCGTGGATAAACAGACAGGGAAATTAAAGATTTATAGCAGATCTGAAACTTTTTCTTCCTTTCTCAAGGAGTAGGTATAGTAGCATGGTAAACGAAGGAGAAAAAAGCTGCTATTCAAAAGTGGTGAAAAGCAGCTGTTCTTCATTTCTGTTTTTTAGCTTGTTTTTTCTTCTTTAATTTTCTATGTACGTTCTCGAGTTGATTGAGTTGGGTCACACTAAGAGAGCACTGAAGCGACACCAACTGGAAAGTGAAATTGAAATAGGTACCACTACCCTATCCAAAGTCCTGTTCCATCAGGGGAGGGATCCTGGGGAGCTGCATATTTCGGTACATGCTAAAAAGCGATGATTATGATAATGATACCATTTTCTCCCAAGACAAGATGACGAACGATGGGTGACGGATGGTGGTGTGTCTCGTACCGGTTACTGGCTATGGCAGAGCAAGTTCAGTGAGCCTCTACGAGTACGAGTACGGCGTAGGTCCTGGACATAATAATTGTATGGTATAGGCAGTTGAACTCGGTTACCCCCGGTTCATGACAAAACAAAAACGAGTACATCAAAAGGTGGTTGACCTGCTTTTTGGAAAGTATTTTTTTTGGCAGCCGAAAACTGTGGGGACCTCGCTTGTTCTTTCGCAGAAGGCATCAGTGCTGAACTCAGTTTTTGACTAACTGCCAGCGTTGGAGTTCGGAACATAATCTTTTCTGCAGGAAAGGACCATTTGTCATTTTTCAAAATCATTTATTGACAGCGATTCATTCAACAATTTCACAACACCGTTTCTATTTGTTAAATATGTTTTGCAAAGGGACGTGCGAACATAATTATATTTGCAAAGGGCTTTCGATAAAAAATGACATTTCACCCGAAATCCGAGACAATGTCTATGCTCTGGTAAAATTGCAATTGAGTCATTAAATGAAGAATAAAATTCTTTTCTTATATTAATCGTAAGAGCACAGCTTTCTAAATGTTAAAATATATATGTCCAACCCATAAAAACTTCGCAACGATTTTTTTCTAAGTAAATGTAAACACGTCCTGGTTTGGGACTTCACTATCTGGACTAGGTATCGACTCATCATCTCATGGACCGGACTCCCCTTCCGAAGGTAGGCGTGACTACAGATTTTTTTCTCTTCAGAAAAATCTCAACGACTCCGCTGGAATTGAACCGAGATCAACTGGGATGAGTGGCGGTTACGTTTACCACTCAACCTTTTGAATCTTTTGCAACTACCGCAGTACCTTTTGTTAGGAGTCGAGGTTATTCAATGGATGGCGTGATTCTACAACTTCAATTTGATGAAATAATTTTAATTTATCATTTAACGTACCAAGAACTGATAAAAAGATCGACTACGTATTTTTAACACTAGCTGCATCGGAAAGGGCCGAAAACATAAAAATGCAATTGTCAAAAGTCTTGGGAAAGAAAGAAGATCTGATTTTCTCAGGCAGGAATAAGATGGTATAGCTTTTCCGTCGCACATTATCTCATATTTAGTGTTTATCCCGGATGCCCTCTAATATCTATAATTCATGCTGTTAATGGTTTCAACATTTTACCAAAGACGCCTACACACAGAAAAAATATTGATAAAAATAAGAGTTTTTCACTCTTACAAAAAACAACCAACACATACTCTTAGCTTGAAAATAAAACTTTTATTTTGATTACTATTCTTCATTAGCTTAAAAGGAAAACTTTTATTTGGATTATTCTTGATTAATTTAAAAGATTTACATTCAATCTGATAGTAGGCGTTGGTTGTTTTTTTTTGCTAAGAGCGGATCACTCTTACTTTTACCAATATTCTTTTCTGTGTGTAATGACATGTTGAAATATCCGCATCCAATGACATTTTGATTATGAGAATCGGTCGAAAAAACTGGACTTAATCTATTTTTGTCAAATTAGGAATTCTCGCGAATCATTCAAGAATTTGATTCAGTTTGCTTGAAATATTGATGCGCCACTGCAGCACTGTTTTAAAACACCTTTGCAAGCATTTTGAGAGCTCTTGATTGACAAATCAACCAAGTAGGAGCTGATTCAATACATAGGTTAGGACTGGATCAAATTTGCCCGCGATTTTGTTTTCTTCTCTTATAATCGTGTAATCGATATTGAATTCATCCATACTTTCAAACAATTTTTTAAATTGTTAGAAAAATTCTCACTGCTCCGAAAAAGGAACCCGTTTTAAAGTGACATTTTAAGAGAACAAGACGGCCTGAAGTGAACTAATTCATTCTCTTTCTAGCACTCGTTTGGAGCACAGGTCTGAACCTAAGGGCATGTTCAGGAGCGTTTTATTTTGTATAGGAGTTACAAAGTAGAACTGGAACTGAAACATTCACATCCCCAGCAGAGCGTTTTTTATAATTTCGAACAGTTTTGTTTTAAAATTTAAAACTGTTGTACGACTCCGTTCTATTTGTTGCTGATTTTAAAACACGTTTAGCACTGTGTTTTAAATACATGCAAAGTTTTCAGCACAGACACTTAGACCCGATAGACTGGGGAAAAATATATTTGAATGCAGTAATGCTGAAGGAATGGTGAGACATGAATTTTAAACTGAATAGAACATCCGCTACAACTGCTGCTGGGGACAGCAAGTTCTAGTTTTAAAATTTTCAGTTTTATACAATAAAACTGTCAAAATTATGAATCTAGAACTGAAACACTCCTGAACATGCTCTAAGACAAGACCGGATCCGTTTTTGTTCCAATTTTATGTCAGAATGGTTCAGCTCCTGATCGGTTGATTCTGACTTTTTGCCCCGTACGCAATGTTACTGACGGGATAGCGAAATGATGCTTGGCAGTGTTGCTTTATTTATAGGAAAAGATTGACAAATAAATCGTTGAAAAAGTAAAAAGGACTAAATTGAACAGAAATTGTGCGGCAAAGTGAAACAAGTATTTATCATGCATTTACCGTATACGTGGTTGATTAACTTTAACAAAAATAAGACAGAAACCAGACTATAGTCTGAAATTTTCGGAAAATGGTTTCATCAAACCTTACTAAACACCCACGGCATGGAAAAACGGTAGCCTTCATCAATATAGTGCATTGAAGATACAAAATATTGCCGGCATAAAATAAATTAACAAGACTTCATTTTCATTAAAAAAAATTAATTAATTTTCATTAATAAAAATAGCAACACTGGGTGAACATGTGCGAAAAGAAAAACGTCGAAGGAAAAATAAAAAGCCGATTGTCACGTCTTGTCTTTGGTCTGAACTAAAGAGACTAGAATAACAAAGAGACGCCATCTTAATTCAGTGAAAACAATTCAGCTAGCAACCAGGCTACAGGTCACAAGCAATACTGCAAATGTGCAAGCCTCACAAAACTTTGTTGTTATTCCGTTTGTTTCTTATAGCCAATAAAAAATCTGTTGCGTCTTCTGGTCTGCTGAGTTTCTCGACCAGCTAAAACATAGTTATATCCGCAGGAATAGCAGCAACAGCAAAACCAAAATTAATTGTTTGCATCATTTGGTATTCGTTACCCTCGTACTGAATTTCGTCCTCCCATCAAATCAAGCTATTTTCTTTTTGGCGTTTCTAAACACTATGGTATTGTAACAAATTTCGTTTGAGGATATAATTTTTATCTTTAAAATATTTAGTAATTTTAGATTTTGTTCATTTGGAATGACATTGATAGTTAAATTGGAATTCCAAACGGAACATGGCGTCTCTTTGTTATTCTAGTCTCTTTAGTCTGAACCAAGGCTTTACGTAAATGAACATATCACGCCTTTTTTTTAAAGGGCCAATAAACAAAATGACTGCATCGTGTAAAATGGGTTTGAAATTTTGCTAACATAATTCAATCTGCTATTTGAAAACCAAGGTATCAAAACAATGCGCCCATTCGTTGTAGTTTGATCTATATTTTGATAACATGCAATAATTTCTGAAGATTTTACTTTATTTGAGCGGATTTTCGCTCAAAAAAGATTATTGGCCCTTTACTTTCACTGTATAGCACATTAGTCGTTTACATTGGGCCCTTTGATAAACTTCAAATGTTTTTGGCCTGTTGGCTATTAAGTATGTTTTTATGTTTAAGAAAGTATTCTGAACAGATTTAAAATGTTCATAGCATAATTTCACGCGCATTTGATTAAAGTATTATTAAATTAAACGAACAGGATTGAGATTGAGGAGTTCTAGAGAAAATTTTCAATATGACATAGATAACATTGAGAGCCTCTCTTTGTTTACTTTCTCTTTCGTTTATTACGACGTCATTACAACACTGCACTAATTTTCCAGTACATATCGAAAGCCTACGGTTTTTACTAGAATATTATGCAAAGAGTAAAGTAGTAAATGTTGAAATGGACGAGTAATGAACAGAAGCGAAAGACCCCAAAGAGAATCTCTCATTGTTACTTACGTCCTATTCTAAATTTTATCTAGAGTTCTAGTTCTACTGATTTGTCCCAATTTGATTATCAATCAAGATTTTGAAGCAATTTACACCTTGTACGGTTTTTTTTATATATTTGACAAGCATACATTGCTTACTGGATATTAAACTTAGCCACATGGGTTAGGATTTTTGACAGTTATCCCAGCAAAAGGATTGGGATGAAGGTAGTTCAATTTAACAAAAATAATTTTTATTTGTTTTGCGTACAAAAAATATCGAGAAAAATGTTCGAGTACGTATTTTCACCGTCATCTGCATTGGCAAAAATCAATAACAGCATATGGCTTAGTGGCCCAAATAGGTTCTTTACTAAAACAGTTAACCTCACTTTTCTTGACAGTTCGATTGTACTGTTTACATGGATTTAGAAAAATTAGTGGACGACTAGATTCGCTCGAAGCAAATCGCAAGGGCCCATATTATTGGCTCGAATCAAAACTCGTCGAAATGTCAATTGACGATAGGTTCATCCGGAGTGTTCATTTGTGTTTACATTTTGCTAGCGTTGCCAATTTTATTTTGTGTCCACCACCCAATGCGGCTACGCAACATCGCTTAAACTAGGGATAGCCCCTATGTTTAAGTAAGCCGGGCAAACGAGTGGATCACAGGTTCGCTTGCTCCCGACGGCGGGTCGGTGGCCACCTCGCCCGGCCTCGGTTATGCGTCTAAGCCGCATCGAAATGCTACCCTTTAAACATTCTAACTTGAATCGGTTGTGTCACCGGAGCCGGAAAACGAATTAGAACCAGCCAGCATTCCGGCTGAGCTTAACTGGGAAGTTTAGTAAAATTTAATCTAGAAATTAAAATTTTCTGGCAACGCTCCAGCACCTCGTTGAATTCTAACGATTTCACCACCTGCGCGCCAGGTTGACGATATGAAATGAACTTTGTTTACTTTCGACAAGTTTTGATTCGAGCCAACAACATCCAGCCGTACTGTATTCAATTGAATACTTACGCTGACGTCACAAATCTCGACAAACATATGATTACGGCCTAAAAGCTAACTGTCAAAATCCACTTTGAATGGAAATTCCAGACAAACAAATCGCCCAAATGTTGCATATAAAATAGCCCCCTAATTGCCAGCAAATTGCTGGCAAATTGTAGGGCAATTAGCGCATCCGAGTTGGGAAATAGCCCCCCGCTAGCCAGCAACTTGCCCTTTTTGACTGGGAAGCTTTGCATGGGCTTTCTCTTGCACTTCCCCTCTTAAAACCATCATGCTCGTTTGGCTGCACTTTTTGACAGTCCTTTTGGCTGCAGTTTTTGACACTTCGCTAGTCAGTGTATAAAGTGTCTGTAGTCAACACTATTTACACCTATCCGATCCGTTTCAGTGCCGGTTCAGTCCCGTGCACGGAGGCCAATATTCTTTCGTACAATTCAACTGGGAGCATTCACATTTGTCCGGTACGGTGCCGTGCCGGACAAATGTGAATGCTCCCAGTTGAATTGTACGAAAGAACATTGGCGTCCGTGCACAGAACTGAATCGACACTAAATCGGATCGGAAAGGTGTAAATTTGGCTTTACCCCTGTACTGTACAATTAATTAAAAGTGTCATAGTGACGCTGTCGAAATCAAAAGAGAAAGTAAACAGAGTCTCTCATTGCTAGCTATGACGTTTTGAATAAAAGCTCTAGAATTGCCATATTAGGGCATGTTCAGGAGCGTTTTATTTTGTATAGGAGTTTCAAAGTAGAACTCGAACTGAAACAATCACATCCCCAGCAGAGCGTTTTGTTTTATAAATTCTAACAGTTTTGTTTTAAAATTTAAAACTGTTATACGACGCCGTTCTATTTGATGTTGATTTTAAAACACGTTTAAAACTGTGTTTTAAATACATGCAAAGTTTTCATCACAGACACTTAGACCCGATAGACAGCGGAAAAATAAATTTGAATGCAGTGGCGCTGAAAGCACGGCGTGACATGAATTTTGAACTGAATAGAAAATCCGCTAAAACTGCTGCTGGGGACAGCAAGTTCTAGTTTTAAAATTTTCAGTTTTATATAATAGAACTGTCAAAATTTTGAATCTGAAACTGAAACACTCCTGAACATGCTCTCAGGAGCGTTTTATTTTGTATAGGAGTTTCAAAGTAGAACTGGAACTGAAACAATCACATCCCCAGCAGAGCGTTTTGTTTTATAAATTCAAACAGTTTTGTTTTAAAATTTAAAACTGTTATACGACGCCGTTCTATTTGTTGTTGATTTTAAAACACGTTTAAAACTGTGCTTTAAATACATGCAAAATTTTCATCACATACACTTAGACCCGATAGACTGGGGAAAATAAATTTGAATGCAGTAATTCTGAAGACATGGCGAGACATGAATTTTAAACTGAGTAGAACACCCTCTAAAACTGCTGCTGGGGACAGCAAGTGCTAGTTTTAAAATTTTCAGTTTTATATTATAGAACTGTCTAAATTATGAATCTAGAACTGAAACACTCCTGAACATGCCCTTATGCTTTGTGCGTAAATTTCTCGCGTGTTTTTTGTAAACGGCCAATAAGCATGCTGTCAAAGTTCACTTTGAGAGAAAATTCCGGACAAACCGTAGCTCGCCGAGAATGGATGTTAACATTTTATGAAAGTGAAAAGTTTTCTCTTTCGTCACAAAAGCAGACGAAAGAGAAAACTTTTCTCTTTCATAAAATGTTAACATCCATTTATAATCGGCGATTAATGATTTGTCCAGAATTTCCTCTCAAAGTGAATTTTGACAGTGTGCTTATTGGCCCATTTCAAAAAACAGATTTGTCAGGTGTCTACACGCTTACCAGCCGTTACCTAATTTTGGGTAGAATCCTACCCAAAATGGACTAAAGTGCATCTCCTCACTTTTGGGGAACAAGCTTTGAACTTAAATTTTGAGTAGTGTGAGCACTACCCAAAGTTTGGTTTACAGATAACCCAAGCGTTGGGTACAGAGCGGGTAACCCAAAGTTTAAGTAACGATGAAATAATCCAAAATTTGAGTAACGAGCGGATAACCCAACATTTGAGTACTGAGCGGATAACCCAAAATTTGAGTACTGAGCGGATAATCCAAAGTTTGAGCACTGAGCGCATAACCCAAAATTTATAACGAGCGGATAACCCAAAATTTCTGTAACGTTCGGATAACCCAAAATTTAGGCTTCCAATATATATTATATGTATGCTTGGCATTCGCACTAAGAACAACCATCGATATGGGTATCATTTGAAAAGTAGCCATTCGTAGAAGCTGTAAATTGATGATTGGCGCCATTTTGAAATCCAAGATGGCGCCTTCCGGTTACCACAAAACACTTGAAACTACCATAAATATGGGTGTCATTTGAAAGGTATTGATTAGTTGAAAGCGAAAATTGATGATTGGTGCCATTTTGAAATCCAAAATGGCGGCTTCCGGTTACCACAAAACACTGAAAACCACCATCAATATGGCTATCATTTAAACGGTAATAATTAGTAGAAGGCGAAAATTGATGATTGGCGCCATTTTGAAATCCAAGATGGTGGTTTCCGGTTACCACAAAACACTAAAAACCACCATCAATATGGGGGTCATTTGAAAGGTAGTAATTAGTAGAAGATAAAAATCGATGATTGGTGCAATTTTGAAATCCAAGATGGCGGCTTCCGGTTACCACAAAACACTGAAAACCACCATCACTATGATGGTCATTTGAAAGGTAGTAATTGTTAGAAGACGAAAATTGATGATTGACGCCATTTTGAAATCCAAGATGGCGGCTTCCTGTTACCATAAAACACTGAAAATCACCATCAATATGGGTGTCGTTTGAAAGGTAGTAATTGTTAGACGGCGAAAATTGATGATTGGCGCCATTTTGAAATCTAAGATGGCGGCTTCCTGTTACCATAAAACACTGAAAACCATCATCAATATGGGTGTCGTTTGAAAGTTGGTAATTGTTAGAAGGCGAAAATTGATGATTGGCGCCATTTTGAAATCCAAGATGGTGGCTTCCTGTTACAATAAAACACTGAAAATCACCATCAATATGGGTGTCATTTGAAAGGTAGTAATTAGTAGAAGATAAAAATCGATGATTGGTGCCATTTTGAAATCCAAGATGGTGCCTTCCGGTTACCACAAAACACTGAAAACCACCATCAATATGAAGGTCATTTGAAAGGTAGTAATTAGTAGAAAGTGAAAATTGATGATTGGCGTCATTTTGAAATCCAAGATGGCGGCTGGTAACAAAATACTTCAATATGGGTGGTTACCCCTCAGGTTTAAGAACAATTATTCACTAGTGGTCTATCCCCCATACGCTTGCTCATATGTCAGTGGCGCCATAATTGCAAATGTGGCCACAGTCCCAACTACAAATATATTTGAAATGAATTAATCATCAACAAAAAACAAAAAAAAATGAATGCACAATTTAAATACTTGTCTCTTAGACAGCCAGAATTCTATATTATATTCCAGCCGGTATGACTAAAGTCAAATGGAATTGTAGTGGCTCGGAGCTCGGGTAAGCTACAGTCTTGTTCAAATGTTCCGTATTGCTCGATGTATCTGAAGTCAATAACCGAGATGACGTTGTTTCACCGGTGTTGACTATTGGAAGCCTCAGTTTGACATGACTGAATAGTTTCCTGCAAAAAATGTTATTATATATACGTTATACCACGACCGATCATCTTAACCATACCTGAAGTCACCACGCAGATGCGAGGTCATCTAAACGCAACCAAGGCCCATAATAATAGGTGGAATATCGAAACAAGCCACGCGGCTCGCTACCAACGAGTTGATGATCCACGAGGCAGCACGTCGAAGCTACGTGAACGGAATCGAACGACAGCAAGGAGTGCAGAGGCAGCAGAAATAATCTATAAAAAGTGGTAGAAATTAAGTTAGTCTTATGGCGCTTTTGTTTTTTCGACTACACTGGTGTAGTGCTGAGTCAAAAACGAAAACGCCATTAGTTTATCTTCCAGTGTATCCATAAGTAATAGTGAATAAATGTCGTTTCCACGCCCACGATAACAACTTATATTACATGCAAAACTGTTCTTATTTACTTACCAAATATTTTGAGGAGAAAAATTTCTTCAACTATTTAGCTAAAAGCAACAAACTGCAGAGCGAAAATACACATCTCTGATCTCTTAGAAAAAACGGGTGGTGGAGCAAATGCAGCAGCTGGTCGCTGTTTTCCGTTCGTTGGCAACAAAAAGTGCAACTCGATCATCATCTACAAAACGAAACGTGTCAGATTTTTAATGTTTAGTTTGTGTAATTTTGCAACATTTACCCTTTAGATAGATTTAATAGGTGTTTGAAACAAGACGACCTAAAGTGCACGGAATAAATTCTTCGATGCCGCACGCCATAGTCTTTAGATTCGAAGTCACAGAACCGAATCAATTTTTCAACCCTGGGGTTATTGATGACAATGCTTTAAATATACGATTCGATTAATAGAATTGAATTACAGGACTAGATTAAAAATAATAAATATCCTTACATATCCAACTGCTCCGGACAACGATGCGAGGATACCAAAATTTGTTTATATTTCTTTAACCGTATTCAGGCCTGCGTTGACGATTTTCGGTTTCTCAGTTTTCTCAAAACACTCAAAAGAAATATCAAACTGGGACGTCATCAAGCGGTAAGTGCGGTCAAATCTGAAGGGACATGAGCCACTAATTATAAAAGTGTAAAATGTGCCACTATTTGCTACAAACTATTCATACGATTTACGTTTTGCCTTTCTCAATAGAAAACTGCTCTGAAAACCGTCTTTTAAACGGAGACCCGGAGGCCCGAGTGACATATACCATTCGATACAATCCGTCAATTCTGTGTGTGTATGTGACCGCAATCTCACTCACTTTTCTCAGAGATGGGTGAACCGATTTTCATAAACTTAGTCTCAAATGAAAGGTACAACATTCCTATAGGCTGCTATTGAATTTATAATGGATCCGACTTCCGGTTCCGGAATTGCAGAGTGAAGAGTACGATTAGCCAGACAATGTCGATTTTCAAAATTCTGTAATGAATGTATAAAGGTGAAAACTTTTTCAAAATGGTGCCACATCTACTTAGATTTGTAGTACTAGGTCACTAACAGCCATTAAAAGTCTCTTTGGTCACATTGGCCACCATCGTCGGTTCCGGAAGCCCCGGCGGAAGTATCCAAATTCAGAATTACAGTCTCATTTTTTTCCCGGAGATTCGACCAAACTTGGTCTCAAATGAAAGGTGTTTTATCTCCGTAAATGGCTATTAAATTTCATCTCGATCCGATTTCCGATTCCAGAGTTATGGGTTGTGGGGTGCGGTCACTAAGCAAAATCTGTTTCAAATCGAATATTCTAGGGGAATTGACCATTAGAAAGTAGAAATTGAGCAGCTTCTAGCGCTGCGAGGGAAGCTCTTATCTTTATGAAAAATGATTTCGTGTTTCTTAACCTCACTGTTTTCAAGGAAAAATAGTTTTGAAACCCTGCATGCACTAGAAAAACTTTGGACATGAAAGGGTTAAAAACAATAGATAGATGATTTGAAAAAAGGAAGAGCGTCAGTACGACGATTTCCATTTCACCGTATGCTAGTTTACGAAATGGATGATTCTAGAAACATAGTTATCGAAGTACTTAGAAATATAGGGAAGACCCGATATTATCAGCCACCGCCCGGTCAGCGTGGCAAGCAGAAAGTTAGCAAAAGTTGAACACAGCGAAATTGATGCTGACAGAGTTTCTGCGAGCATTTTGCGCGATTTGTGCGAGAATTCTGGCAACGAATTCGCTCAAATGCAACAACCGTTTCTGACAGAAGCGGTCAAACCAACCGATGCTGCTCACTTTTATCCAGAATCGAGCCAGAAATGTACGACCAAGATCTCTGTACGGTTCCTGCCACATCTTTGTCAGATGTTTTGCTCGATTCGTGCTAAATTCTACCAGGTAGGAATTGCCAGGATCTTTACACAGTTTATATCCGAGTTATGCCAGGGTTTAGCTCGGTTCCTGTCAAAATTTGCCAGAAAACGCAAGCGAAACCGAGTTTGTCCTAGCTGAACTAACCCGACAGGATACGCGCAGAAATCTGACAGGGCTGCCAAACCTGTGCCTGATTCAGTCTACCCCCAATTTTGTCAGTGTATTGACCCCATTCTGTCACCTCTCGCATGAAAATTCGTTTGATTGGCTCTATCAAACAAACCAAGTCAACGTCTTAGATTTCAAAATGGCGCCAATCGTCGATTTTTGGCTTCTACTAATCAATACCTTTCAAATGACAACCATATTGATAATGGTTTTTGATGTTTTGTGGTAACCGGAAGCCGCCATCTTGGATTTCAAATGGCTCCAATCGTCAATTTTCGCCTTCTACTAATTACTACCTTTCCAATGAAATCCATATTAATGGTGATTTACGGTGTTTTGTGATAACCGAAAGCGGCCATCTTGGTTTTCCAAATGGAACCAATCATCAATTTTCGCCTTCTTCTAATAACTACCTTTCGAATGACACCCATATTGGTGGTGATTTTCAGTGTTTTGTGGCAACCGGAAGCCGCCATCTTGGATTTCGGAATGGCGCCAATCATTAATTTTTGCCTTCTACTAAACACTACATATTAATTGACACCCATATTGATGATGGTTTTCAATGTTTTGTAGTAACCGGAAGCCGCCATCATTGAACTCAAAATGGTGCCAATTATCAATTTTTGCCATCTACTAATTTCTACCTTTCAAATGACACCCATGCTGATGGTGGTTTTCAGTGTTTTGTGATAATCGGAATCCACCATCTTAGATTTTTAAATGGCTCCAACCATCATTTTTTGCCTTCTACTAAACACTACCTTTCAAATGACACCTATATTAACGGTGGTTTTAAGTGTTTGTTGTAACCAGAAGCCGCCATCTTGAATTTCAAAAAAAACGCCTATCATCAATTTACGTCATTCAGAAACTTCCCAACTGCCATTATCCAAAAGGAAATGTTACCCGAAAATTCAAAAAAATCTGAAAGTAAACGCAACACTTTTTGGTTCTAATCACCTACATTTTTTTTAGGTGAGAATTTGGTCACTTTTTTCCATCTTACGGTGACCGTCGTCACTCAAAATAATTATTGGAATCGCTCTGCCACGTGACTTCTGTCACCTTGGGTGACTATAGTCACCTAAGTGACTGCGGTGATCGCTTTTTCGCTCTCACCTCACCAAACTAGGTGAGGTGACGCGTCATAACGGTGAGAATACATTATTCTTTTGACATTAAAAATGTCTTACTCCACTATCTGGGGCTAGGTGTCATTCTAAAATCTAAACTATCTTCCATGTAACGAAACTATGTAAGGTTTGCACGCTTATAACTCCGATATTACTAGATGGATTTTAATCATTCATACACCAACCGATTCAGAAACACCTAACTTAAATATTGGTAATAATTTAATATCTCCCCAATAAAAGTAGACTTTTAAAAATTGGTAAAATTAAAAAGTTCACGAAAAAGGGAAAATTGCCATTCGTGATGCAGATTTCTCAGACACAGCCGTCATTAGAGGGTACGTTAGTGGCTCAATCACAAACGAAAAGTCATAAATAGAAGCAACGCATGTCCGTTTAAATCAGTTGTTGCTCTTATCCCATATGAGCAACATCGTCTCCGGGCGATGCAATAAGCGCTATCGATTTTCGGCAACGTTGGCATTCGCACACACTCGCACCTGACCTAAGTGACTAAACCATATACGGTTAGTTTATAAATAGAGGTGACGCGTACCCGTTTGAATAAGTTTTTGTTCTTATGTCGAACGGGTAAGATCATGGCTGCAGCGTCTGGGCACTACACTAAGCAGTAGACGCTATGCCTTTTCGGCAGCGGTGGCCGTGTGCGGATTTTTCGGGTACCAGCACGGTGTCACAGAATGATTTGCAAAGTGGGTGGGTGGGGTGGTTTGGATTTAATTCAATACGGTGTGTGCTGCTTAAGAGTGTTGCGTTTGAAAAAAATATATTTATTTTTATGCATGCGTGTGCCTTGTAACTTGTTAATCCATGTTTACGGCGCTTTGAAGCTGCGTCGGGTAAAGAGCCTATTGGTTTTCATATGTTTCATATTTCGGTTATATGTGATATATATATATATATATATATATATATATATATATATATATATATATATATATATATATATATATATATATATATATATATATATATATATATATATATATATATATATATATATATATATATATATATATATATATATATATATATATATATATATATATATATATATATATATATATATATATATATATATATATATATATATATATATATATATATATATATATATATATATATATATATATATATATATATATATATATATATATATATATATATTTCGGTTATGTTTTTTTTATCAGTAAGGCATCTGACAACGTGCTTCTGTAGTTATTGCACTGTTCAGCAGCGTAGTATTTTATATAGGAGAGTACACTCAGGTTTTTTACGCGGATTTTGAAACTGAAAACCGCGTATCATTTACGCGTTTTTTGAAATTTACGCGGTTTTCATTTGCACGGCCTGTATCCCCTGCGTGAAAAATCTGAGTGTAATTGCATCGGAAACAATCACATTCCCAGCAAAACTTTTTGATTTCTAATTTCAAACACTTTTGTTTCGTACTGTACACAACGGAAAATTTTAAAACAGAACTTACCGTCCCAGCAGCGGTTTAAGCGGGTGTTCTTTTTCGATTCAAATTCAAGCCATGTCTTAAGCGTTACTGGACTTAAAATTGTTATCAGTTCTACATTTTTAATGTCACCGTGGTCGAGTCCTGTACACAACCCTTTAATTTTTTTTGAATTTTAACCTTTTTGCCTTTCTCATATAGAAAGGTTATGCAATCACTCTGAAAAACGTCAACCTAATCCCGGCCCGGAGGGCCGAGTGTCATATCCCATTCGACTCAGTTCGTCAAGATCGGAAAAAGTCTGTATGTGTGTGTGTATGTGTGTATGTATGTGTGTGTGTATGTGTGTGTGTGTATGTATGTGCGTATGTGTCAAATAATGTCACTCATTTTTCTCAGAGATGGCTGGACCGATTTGCCCAAACTTAGTCTCAAATGAAAGGTGCAACCTTCCCATCGGCTGCTATTGAATTTTGTATCGATCGGAATTCTGGTTCCGGAATTACGGGTTTCAGAGTGCGGCCACACAGAAATTTCTCATAAAAACTATAGGAAAAATTAAAAATAGAATTTTTATTTTTGATGCTAAATGTATTCAAGGTGCATAAAACGTCGAGATTTGATGCAAACACGAAAAAAATTTGACGAAGATTCACTTTTTTGGATTTTGCACATTTTTGCCTTTCTCATATAGAAAGGTTATGCAATCACTCTGAACAACGTCAACCCAATCCCGGCCCGGAGGGCCGAGTGTCATATCCCATTCGACTCAGTTCGTCGAGATCGGAAAAAGTCTGTATGTGTGTGTGTATGTGTGTATGTATGTGTGTGTGTATGTGTGTGTGTGTGTGTATGTATGTGCGTATGTGTCAAATAATGTCACTCATTTTTCTCAGAGATGGCTGGACCGATTTGCCCAAACTTAGTCTCAAATGAAAGGTGCAACCTTCCCATCGGCTGCTATTGAATTTTGTATCGATCGGAATTCTGGTTCCGGAATTACGGGTTTCAGAGTGCGGCCACACAGAAATTTCTCATAAAAACTATAGGAAAAATTAAAAATAGAATTTTTATTTTTGATGCTAAATGTATTCAAGGTGCATAAAACGTCGAGATTTGATGCAAACACGAAAAAAATTTGACGAAGATTCACTTTTTTGGATTTTGCACATTTTTGCCTTTCTCATATAGAAAGGTTATGCAATCACTCTGAAAAACGTCAACCTAACTCCGGCCAATTTTTTTTTCGACTCGCATAAGGTTTCTGGATTTTAACAGGGGCGTAGTTGATGATTTACGGAGAGGGGTTACACCCCCCCCCCCTCTACTGTTCACTCCCCTCCTTTAAAAATCTCCTTAAATCACCCCTCAGACTACCACCTCATACCCCTCCCTTTCAACCCCATCATCTTTAAACCACCACTATATTACAAAGCATACCAATTTAAGCTGGGGAGTCGTTCGTTCATGGGACTTTCGCCCTCCTCGCATACCCATCACCGCATGACAAAATGAGTTAGCAAGCAGATAACATTGATCTAATGCTGATTAGGCTAATGGAGTATGATATTTTTTTGTTTCAAGTGTTTCACCGTCGACACGTAGCTCATCAAGTTCGTGGCTGGCATGCCATTGTGTATAAGTGCAAAGTGTACTAAGAATGTAATGGACATTTCCACAATTATGTTGAACATAAAAAGCCTCCGTGCCATAGTTTAGAGAAATGAGAAAGGCACAATTGCACCGCTAGGTGGATTAAAACAGGTTTTTCATTAAACCTTTAGTAACATTGGAACCTTTGTTATTTTCAATCATTTGCTATATTCGACCTTTTATCATTCAACATTTCGTCGCATCTTTTAGAATTACCCCGTTTACTTAATTCACACCGCTTGAGGTTTTTACCTGCTTTTGATCAATAGACTCGAATTAGAATTGTTGCAGCCTGGAACATTTGGTATATAATTGCCAAACTGTATCACTTTGTAGCTGCTATTGTTACTCATTACTTTAACCTGCGTGTGTCAGGGGCAACAAATGTCAATCTAATGGGCCCATCATATGTAAGAGCGAGAAAATAATTAATCACCGCTAGCCGCTGCCATTGCCCTCTAGTAGTTATATTCTATTTTAATTCTAGCGATATGCATTTCAGACATTTCCAAAAAATATGAATCATCAACGTCCCATCATGAGTTCAATGTGTCTTTCGAGGTCCGATCAGGTTTCGGAATGATGCGGTGGCCGCTATTTAAATGATATGAGCAACTCAACATGAACCCACAATCAAAAAATAAACAACGTTACAGTACTCACCGACTCATGTTTTAGATCCAGCGCTAATTGCTTTATCCTAAGTTTCTAGGCTGAAATAAATTAATCATTAATTTTAATTGAAATTATTGCATTATGCATTATAATTACCATTCTTTTCCAGAGCCACTTCATGCAATTTTATTCACAACAATAAAAATGGCTGTCAAAAACATTACCTACTACTTTGTTTGAAATGGGCTACCCAAAATATAAGTACAAAGCGATGAACTTGAATTTGAGTAGACGTCATTATTCAATTCTTACCCAGCACGAAGTTCACAGCGACCAACTCAAATTATGGGTAATCGCCATGTTCAAATTTCTACCTAATTTTGGGTTGCCCATGTATAAACTTCCCAGTGAGCAAATTTAACCCAAAAAATAAGTAACTTTCATTTTCAGTGTATCGTACGTAAACGCTCAGTAAAACCAGCTGGAAAATAAGTGAGAATCTCGACAGGCTTCCGTCAGAACTCTGGCTCCAGTGACACAAACAATTCCCACTCTGAATCGATTGTCATTGGAGCTGGAATTCTGGTAGAGGTCGTGCCCAACGTGCTTTATGACTGGGTTCACTGAGTGGATGTTTGGACCGAATTTTTACAACTATACAAACAGGAATTCCTCCTCTCCGAATTTTAGTCGGAGGACGAATACTCCAGTTTATGGGGGGGGGGGGGGCGAACTCATAATCTCCGAGTTGCACGTCAATTTTCCCCGGTCTGGCGAAATTTTGGGTAATTTTGACTTTTAAAGGACAATGCATAAATTACGTAACGCAAAGATTGCCCAAAATTGACTGCCCACTCTCCCCGTGTAACCCATTGTAACAAATTTCTCAGTCCCCCTCCCTTACTACGTAACAAATTCTTAAAATAAATATTTCCTCAGTAAAATCATGTTACATGACGTTCTAGCTTACTCCCTCTCTCAATATGTCACAACAATGCCACAATTCGTCGTACCCACTCTCCCCACCTAAAAACGTTACGTCATTTATGAATGGTCCCTTATGATTCTGAGGTTAATTTTTTTCCTATATATAGGGTAGGGTTTTCACCTCTGCAAATTTTACCCGATTGACGCTTCGTTTCAAGGTAACCAAAATGCGTCACCAAGTATTGCACATTTGGCGCGATACGACAAAAATAAAAAAAAACAAATCTTATAAACTTATAACCTATTTACAAATTTTGAGAAAAATATTCCGCTTTTCGCTAATATTTTAATTACGCGTTCAACCAAATCGCTAAATATAGTTTAGGAAAGTGAACTGCCTTTTATTTTGTCAAATTTAATACTTTTTTGCTCCTACTATATACCGAGAGGGAAGGTCTCTTCCAATCTGTTGGATCATCAACAATCGAATGATCCCAGTGTAATCGTTGTTTGCTTCAAAAGTGTCACTTAGCTGTTAGCTGGATAGGTTAACATTGCGTCTTTGTTAGATCCTCTCTAGCGACTGTGGGGCCAAATTACCGGATTATTGGATCCCCGCCTAAAGTCCCGGAGATACCACCTTTTTCTTCCCCGGCGATGCCGTTGCTATGCATGTTTTGTTCTTTTCGGTTATTGTATGTGGAGCAGAGCAATCCTCGTTAAGTTTATCGTCCACAGCGAGAATGGCAGGTGCTTTTGGATTACTTGCGTTTTGCAGGAGTAGCGATTATATTCCCAACTGAACCAACAGTACTGCTCAAAAACGTGAAAACAAACTAAATGGAGAGTTAAAATTAAAAATTCTACGATGAATGTAAGTAGAATTAGGATATATTCCAACCAGTGTTAAATTGTCACCCTGAAAGGTTACAGAAGGAGAAAAAAAGAGAATCACTTGCACAAGATCTAACGGGCATCGACTATCTTTTAATTTTTAAACTCCGTGAATATACAAAAGAGCTACGGCTCAGTTAAGCTGATGAATTTTTTTTCCGATTACTATATTTTCTCAAACCTATTTATACGAGGGCTAAAATTTTATTACTTAACACACTTGGCACCATTCCAGTAATAATTCGGCAATGGGCTGAAAATTTATTCTTTTCGACAGTCGATTATCTCATTCGTAAACATTCGTGGAAAATAATTATTACCTCATCAACTAATCCGACCATTCTCATTCTCTTTCCAGGTGCCCACATTAACCCGGCCGTAACCATCGCGCTGGCGGTAACCCGCATGATATCGCCACTGCGTGCCATTCTCTACACGACAGCACAGTGCGGTGGATCGATAGCTGGTGCTGCCCTGCTTTACGGGTAAGTAATTTTACTTTGCCTTGGGACAGTGTTTAACCAAATCCTACCGCGTCTCATTTCGCGTTGATACTCACTGCAAAACTGTGATAATCATGAGATCAAACAAAGGCCGATGTTCGTGGCGGCGGCGGCGCCTTACAGCGGGCAGAATTTCAGCAGATTGAGAATGTGCCCTTTAGCCGCTGGCTGGCACTGGCTCGGTCACAACCTTATAATAGCTGCTCTGTAGCAAAGGGGTCGGTCCGACCCGGTTCGCCAAGTTGAAGAATATTTACGTCGAGCAATAACAAAAAAAAAAACTCAGGGCAGGTGATATTAAAATTTCGACTGTCAGCCACTCGGGGCTCTGCTGCCGGTGCTTGTTTTGCTTTTCGACAGAAGAGGTCCTCTTTCGGGGGTTAAGGGGAGGGAAGTATTACAACGGCGACGTGCGTGGAAAGAGTTGTGGAATATAAAATTACAGACTGTGGAGCTTCGAGGTGATTTTTTATGCTTTTACTTTGACTGTGATGGGCTGGCATCTTGTGCTTGTGCTGTTTTACTTCGCTTTTAGGAGAAATTTTAAAGGGTAAATTGAGTTCAAACGGAGTATACAGCAAACCAGAATAATAGCAGCTGTTCATGCATGAGATCGCTTCAAGAATTTTACCTTAATGACACTACACTGGAGAAGAAGAGAGTTTGCATTTGGAATTCTGTACTTGAAAATAAAGGTTGACAGATAAATATGTTAAAAAAAATTTACAGATTGACTTGCAAACCGCGTTTTGTATTGAGCTAAGCCTTTTTGTTTTTTCTTGGTGTTAACAGCGGTGTAGTGCAAAAACTGACTGACAATAACTTGGGTGTATTGAATGAGTCTATCGCCGACTACACCGGTGTAGTTCACAGTTACAAACGAAAATGCCATAAATGTAGAATAGTTAACCTACTCGTTTCACCTAACATGGAAAATTTCTATAATGCAATTAAACGTTCGACTGTTGGTCTCTCGTTGTTCCAAAGAGAAAAAATAACCCCAGCGAAAAATCACACATTCCCCCTCAAAGGTTCAACGGTCGTGAAACCCACACCGTGTTATCCAATTTGGTAACAAGATGCACATTCCCATAAAACACACACCGTCGACCGTCTCGGCAAGTAAAAGTGCAGCAACCCTTCCGACGAAAACAAAAATCCGTCATCAACACTCTCCCCGGCTTTGAAACAGGCACCGCCAGATCCATAGTGAACGCAACGAACCAAAACAACCGGCGAAGTGTGCGGCTCTTGTGTGCCCACCCGGCCGCGGTCTGCAAGCAAACTCGGATCGCATTACAATGAGTCCAGTTCCGCATCGGTCGTCGCGCCAGGTCTGGAGAAACAGGTGGTTCTTGTCAGGCCAGTCGCCCCCCACTCAGCTCGTGCTCACTTCGTATGTTTACTAATAATTCGGTGCGAGATTGCGACTGCCGCCAAGCTCTGCACTTTCGAGCTGGTAGACTTCATGCTAGTTTGGGGTAAATTGTCGATTGTTTTAATTTTGACGTTAGATCACCCAAAAACTCCGACGCAAGCAATTATCTAGCTAAGGTTCAACTAATGAAGATTAATAGATCCTCTCAGTGCAGTGAGTTACGCGCATTCTCACGTGCTGCTGCCCGTGCAGCGTAGGATCACGCCACGTAACGTCGCCGTGCCGATCTTGGCCGACAATTAACGTCAACGGATGTTTTGATAGGCATGAATTAGAAAATCGTTTTATGTTGTTTGGGGACCGAGTTCTTTTAAACACTGGCAAGCGCTGCTGTGACGAAATTATCATAAATCACCGAATTCGTCGAAAGCGTGTGGGAGTGTCAAAATTAGCCAGTTGCAGCAGTCATTATCGCTAGATGTATAGCAAGATCGTTACGATATCGGATCACGTGATTCCCGCCGGGCGCATTCTATTCTACTCGCTGGTTCAGCAAAAATTGCTGAACATCACAGAGAACTGTACTTTTTACGGTACAAAGCACAGATTGCATTCCGAGTGCCTGTTGCACCCTCGAGAGCAACAGTTGTCGTTTATCTTCGAAAAACCGAACCCACGCAGATGTATTTCTCTCTTTTTATGTCAGGAATCAGAACAAATCTTTTACGCAGTCTCCTTTTTTTCCCCCGATCCACATGAAGCAGGTCAATTTTCCATCTATTTTCAACGATCATTCTACCGGCTAAGCCAGAAAGGCAACCCAGCTTGCGCTAGAAAAGATTTCGAACGAAATTTAGCTTGTCTTGGAATGCATTAAGGACGGCACTCTGCAGGAATTCGTGCCAGCTGCCGATCGCGCGCGTTTCCCTGATTGCTTCGGGCTCTGGTTTTAGGACCTCAAAATATTAAAAAAAAGAGACAGGAACAAAAAACATCAAGTTAAAGGATAGCCTTTTTTGCTGCTGCCTGATGACTGCCACCCGGCAATTACGATCGGTTGTTCTTTTGTCGAGGCTTTCCCGGGGGGCACCATCACTGCCTGCCAACACGTGTGTGTGTCCGGTCCGGTTTGAAAGGCTTCCCGCTGCATTTCGATCGACTGGTGCTTAGTGCGGCAGAAGCGTGGCCTGGCGATTGGTTGGAGGGGTGCTGGTTGTTTTTCTTCTAACAACGCTACTTTAATAAGTTTGGTTTGATATTTCGAATTTATTTCTTCAGTATATGACTGGCGACTTGATCGCCATATAGACGGTAGGTTTCCTTTTTTGGACTTAAAATGTGGTGGTTAAGTCGGCTACCATACACTGATAGATGAAATCGAATCGTTAAGCTCAACTTATTAAAGTAAGTATTGTACCTTTCAGCACAAAATGTTTGTTTACAAAATTTTGTCCTCAGGGAGTGTTATAACAAAGAACTAATTTTGCACTGCTTGTGAGAAAAGAACTAGATTTCCGGAATTCAAAAAAAAAACATAATTTTGATCTAAATAAAGTTGGATTCTGTATTTCTCATCTGTAGAAAAATAGATGATTTTGGCCGTTAGCTATAAACAATTTTAATCCATTGTGAAAACTCGAAAGCTGGATTTTAATGGCTATTTCTGTTGGATCTGAAAGTAAGCGTTTGAATACAGGGGATATGCTAATAGTGTACGCGGTTTCGCACTGTTAAGAACGTTGCATGAAAATATATAACCTCACTTTTCTAACAGTTGAGAGAGTTTGTTTACTTGGATTTAGAAAATATTCGATACAACCCAGTACAAGAAGCTTGGTTCGAATTCTAACACCACGTAAATAAGTTCGCTAAGCTGTAAGTTTTTCGAGTATTTTCACTCAGATGACGCCAGCTTGCAATGTTCCATGAGGCATTAAATCATTCTAATTCGCATATGTCTGACGAAAAAGCAGTACTTTCAATATGTTAACAACGATGGAAACATGTTTGAAATATTTGCAGTATGATTTACGCTTAATTTATTTCTAGGAAAATTATTATTTTATTCATTATGCTTCTCCTTATTACGAGTACTGTGACTCAGCGTGCGGTAGAAGTGAAACTAAAACAATTATCGCGCAATCGGTGTTTCATTCATTTCATATAATCTGGTTCATACGAGGTTAGATTGATGCGACAGTTGATGCTGAATTCTGTGTGCGATGCATAAAAATTTAAAGACTCGATCAATTTTTGACAACCCGATTGACAACGAAGTGCCAGTGACTATTCAAACGACTACTCGACCTAACGGATACTTTAACCTAAGGAAGGGATTCGCCAACTGTCTGTTTTTTTCTAGCAAAACAACCTCTTTTTATTTTGTTGAAATTAATAACAACACTGTTGCCAATATGTTGGTTTTGTACTTGTATTTAATTTGACTTACAAGCGGAGACAAAAACAGTAAAACTACAACAACCATGGATGTAAACTGGCATCACGAAAGATCCCACCCGGTCAAACCATTTGGAATTTAATTCGGAATCCTGAATGGAGTCAGTATGGATTCCAAATCAAATGCAACAACCGATTCTGAGTCGGAATCGGTTGTTGCATTTGATTTGGAATCCATAATGACTCCATTCAGAAATCCGAACCGGTTCCGGAATGAGTTTAACTGGGCATAAGCTTTGCATTCCCGATCAGAAGGACATAACTAATTTATAACACCTGGAGTTATTTATTTCAAAAATATTTTGAAACAGAACATGTTATAAATCCGGCTGGTTAATTGTTAAAATAACAAAAAATAAAACAAAAACCTGGCTAATGGTAACAAATTTGTAACAAAATTTGATATGATTTTATCAAAGTTAAAACTAATTTAGATATATTTTTTCTCCAAAAGTATACGTCCTCTGTGAGAGAACTGTATTAAATATAATCATCTAATGACAGTGACCTAGTAACAAACGATAAATTCATAAATTGATGGTCTCATAATAGATTATGTTATAATATTGATAGTAAAGAAAACTGTCCGCAATCCACTTTCAATTCCGTTATCTAAATATAACTCCAGTTGTTACAAATATCAACCATAGTTATAATAGTGTTATTGTTTTGTTATGCTCTTCTGATCGGGTGGGCTTCCTCCTATACTTCCCCTCTCAAAGCCTAAGAGAAGACGTGACAATCGACTTCTTATTTTTTCTTCGACAATCTTGTTTTCGCATATTTTTACTCTGCCGAAATCTTCCGAACAGTGTTGCTATTTTTATTAATGAAAATGGAGTCTTGTTAATTTATTTTATGCTTGTAGTATTTTGTATCTTAAATCCACTATAATGATGAAGGGAACCGTTTTTCCATGTCATGGATGTTTAATATGTTTTGATGAAGCCATTTTTTGAAAAATTTTAGATTATGGTTTGGTTTCTGTCTTATTTTTATAAAAGTTTATCAACCACGTATACGGTAAATGCATGATAAATACTTGTTTCACTTTGCCGCCCAATTTCTGTTATATTTAGTCATTTTTACTTTTTTTTTACTAACGATAATAATTGTATTTGTCAAAAGTAATGACAATCTCTTCCTAGAAATATTAGCAACACTGCCAAACATCATTTCACTATCCCTGCAGTAACATTGCCTACGGTGCAAAAAGTCAGAATCAGCCAAGTTCCATTCTGCCGTAAAATTGGAACAAAAATGCCCCCCCCCCTTCCCTATTGTCACGTCTTATCTTAGTTCAAACTACAGACACTTTATACACAGGCTAGCGAATTTTCAAAAACTGCAGCCAAACGGACTGCCAAAAAGTGCAGCCAAACGAGCATGAGGGTTTTGAGAGGGGAAGTGCAAGAGGAAGCCCATGCAAAGCTTATGGGAGCTTCCGTGATGCCAGTTAACATCCATGGTTGCTAGTTTTACTGTTTTTCTCTCCGCTAGTCTGTTATATAAAGTGTTTGTAGTTCAAACCCATCATGTTCGTTTGACTGCATTTTTTGACAGTTCGTTTGGCTGCAATTTTTGACACTTCGCTAGTCTGTGAATAAAGCGTCCGTAGTAAAAAATATTCTCAATGAAACAATTTCTGGAGAATTGGCTTGAATACTCAAATTAGATTAGATTAGGCTTAATAGAAAAGTGAAAACTATTAAACCCGGTTTAAACGTACTGGTGAACCTGGTTTAAAAGTTAAGCGAGGGTGAAGAGATCGGCTCTGAATAAGAGAGATTATAACCAAAGACGATGTTTTAAATATAAAGACACGCGGAGAGAAATACAGTGAATTTGGCTGCAAGGTTTACCAAATTATTTGTCTGCATGTTTTGACAACCAGGAGTTTTGTGTAAACAGTAAGTGACTTGTTGTTTTAATGAAAGCTTGACGAATTTCTTTTAAGAAATATTTCATAAAATACTCAATCATGCAACTCTAAAACGCCTTGATTCACGTAACTGAGCCCATGTACATGGTTTTCGCTGCACTAGAGAGGATATATCGAAAATACAGTTGATGAGTAATAGCAACATTGTGGCACAGTTGGCACTTTGCTGATGTCATTCAAAATTGATATTTATGACGAATATCTCGATAATAGGAGAAAACTGTGTTTAAATTTATTCGTACTTTATTATTATCGTGAAAGTTATTTAGTATGTATGTATATAAAGTTTACACTCTTCGTATGTAAACATAATTACATACTTTTTTATTTCAGTCTCAATACTCCCCACGAGTTACTTCCTAAATCCGCCATATTTGTTTACATTGCCCGTTTGGAACCGTTGTTTTGGGTTCGATTGGAACTTTTGGCTTCAGTCTTCGCGCATCTCTATACAATCATCTCTGATTATAACTACTAGAGGTCACATGCCGCTGCTAACACTGATGGTTTATTATCTCGCTCTTACATATGCTAGGCCCATTAGTTTGACACATAGTGCCTCGGGTAAAGACATGTCAAAGTAATGGGATACAATTGGCTTATTTGACGTCTAGAACACCGACACAGTTGCAATGTGTACAGACATTACTCAATTGACTAATCTATGCACAGTTGTGTTAGTGCGAAATTGAGGTTAAATTGGGTGTAATTTTTGCCAAATGAGGTTAAATCAGATGAAGAATCGTACACATCGCGTATACATAGATGTATATACACATTGTAACTGTGTTGGAGTCCTACCCGATCAGAAACACATAACAGAAATATTTCAAAACTATATCTCGCATTGCTACTTGTTATAAATTTCTGTTATTTTAACTACTAACGAGACCTAATTTATAACACAATATGTAACAAAAATTGCGTTCTGTTATAATCTTGTTATTTCTTTCTGATCGGGTAGACATCAAACAAGTCAATAAAGTTCTAGGAAAATCATTTGACACACACTACTACACACTACACACTACTCATACCAGGCACGTACAATACCGGTTGTTCAAGCTCCATCCCGACAATAATTCGACCGAAAAGTTATTTTCCATTTGTTTTCCTCAACCTATCATAACGTTATGGCAGGTGGAGGAAAACAAATCGCCGATTGCACTAACACTGTTTCAGATTGGAACGTACTCTATACGCTAGAGCGAGCCCCTATGTTTCAGTCCGTGAATATATGGAGACAGTATTCTATCTATCTTTTGTTTACTATTTATCTGTCAGTGTCATTCCAATCGAGACCTGTCAGTGGCCCTCGTTCGAGAAGGATTCGAAGCGATTTTCTTCCAATTGAGTGCTTTTGACAGGTCTTATACTCGATTGGAATGAAACTGACAGATAAATGGTAAACAAACGATAGAAATGGCGAGTCATTATACAGAGGGATTCAGCGTCGTGATAACAACAAAAAATTAAACCTGTTCACCTCACCTCCGGACTATCCATTTGAAACCACGTTTAGTCATTCCCAAGGAATTGATGTGACTAAGTCTAGAATAGGCCCGGAACCCCGATCTTCCGACGGGCCTGTGGGGGTTTCTATATATTCTTGAGAATGTTAGCATCTATCAAAAATTAAATAAGGGTCCCATGACTTGGATCGTTAACTAGAATGTTTCGAATTGAATTAGTTGGTGGTGGTTCCGGAGATATTGAAACTCAGAACAATCGATCAGAAGATGTTCCGCGGCAAGCCTTTATTTACTACACCATGTGGGTTATCTTTGGGTGTCCAACGCGTAGACGAGAGAGGGTTATCTGCTCGAGCTTCCGGCCGGTTCATCATGCAGGTCCTGCTGAATTTTTGAGGTAATCGGGTGGGTTCTTCTAGTAGCTGTGAGTGAGCCATAGCTTTTGCCTTGAAGTCGGAGACGATATTCGCCGAAGGGTGACTATATCCAACGAGCTGCCGATGAGCCCGCTTCTCCGCCCTTGCTGATTTCGCAATAACCGAGTCTCAAGTGCTCTTAATAGCCTAAATATAAGGATGGAATAACGGTTCGGTTTTCAGGGCGAACAAGACTGACAAGGGGCCATTGATAAATGACGTACCACTTTTAGGGAGGGAGGGTATGACAAAATGGAACATAAGAGGCTAGAACGTTACGAAAGATATTTTTACTGAGGATTTTACGTTACGTAATTTAGGATTTTGCGTTACGTAATTTATTAACGGCCCAAGAAGTGAAATGGAATGGTAGTCGGTACCCCCTCTAATTTCTATGCGACCTCAGGTTCTGTCAACAAAACGGAATAACTTGGGGTAGGCGGAGGCAGGCCAGGCCAGCTCCTGTTTCGCAGACCCCCACTCCGGCCATTTTTTCGAGCTTGAACGCGCCAGTGTAGATCTGAATGGGAGGATAGTTCGGAAATCGTTGGTTTATCATGTTTTCGCAGTTTAGCTAACTCGTATTGAACCGGGTAGGTGTTGGTGTCGGTGTTCGGACTTCTCATGATCCAGGGTCTGCCCCAAGTTCTGTGGAAGCGCGCTAGTTCTGAGAGATTTGTGCCTCTGTATTCTCGATATATTTTTGTGTAGTTTTAAGGAGGTTTATTTCAAGGAATCCCATAGATTATTTTAAGGAATCCTAGAGCGCGTCAGTGGGGGTCTTTTTCAGCACTCGGAGTACTTCTCCGCGATGTAGGATTCCACCAATTGGAGACTCGAGATGGCGGCTTGCTACTTGTACGAGGAATGCATCGCTCAGCAACTTGGACGAGTTTGGCCATTCTTTGGTCGCTTGTATAGAGTCCATGATTGCCTCCTCGTAGGTGACCCAATCTGCACTCTCGGATAGTTAGCACTGAATGTGAGTAGTGGCTGGTAACGATCGTAAGTTATCTGAATTGGAAGGTGGTTGCTATTTCCGGGGTCTGCAAGAACGAGGTCCGCGGAGCAAACAGATAGATAGGACCGAAAAGTATTGGCCTCGAACATAGGTGAAGCTTTCGTCAGCACTGCATTTGTTCATGATTTCAACAATTTAGTTGTCTCGCTGATCGCTGCTGTCAGATTCTCAAGGCGAAAGATGGGCGTTGAAGTCACCAAGACGGGGGTATCTATTTACTCCAGCATGTTCTTCAGTTTTGTACCGATATTGCGCCCTTTTTCAGGAATGTAGACAGAGACCACCGTACATCTTACTGGTTAGAATATGGTTCGTGCCACGGCTCTGTATCGAGTTGCATCGGTGCTGATTAAATGTCAATCCGGACTCCGAGGCCGAAGGTCTGAAAATGTTATCTCCGCTTCTAGTCTCCCACGAACACCGATTACCGAGCTACGGTCCGGGATTAGTCTTGGCCCGAATGTATGTTTCTTGAAGAGCCAAGCATATTGGTTGAAGTTGGACGATTATCAGCTGTAGATCCTCCCAACAGCTATCGGTGCCATTTATAATCCACTGTAAAACGAGTGTGAGCCGGGAGGTGGTGTAGTTGTCATTGGATGATTTACTGCAATTGTCACGACCTGGGTATTTTATACCGGAATAGAGGTTTGCGCCTCCTAGAGCTCCAAGTCCCTCTTAACCTTGTAGGGAGATATGTGATATTGCTCAGTGCTTCAGCTCCGTAACTGTGGCCGATGTGGTGTCGTTCGTTAACTCCAACGAAGGAGCTTCGCGGGCAGTGTATTGGTAGAAAGGAGGTTGTCGTGAATCTCTGGAACGATGTCATGTGCATCCACTGAAAATGAGTCTGTGATTTGAAGTTGCCAAAAGGATTACCGGATGATTTGGTATACCGGCACTGGGTTGTGATATGGGCTCACTCGGCGAAGTCCGGTTGTCGTGCTGTGCCTGGTTCATGACACCAATTCACCCACACAGTATTGTTGTTTTGATAGTGTTTGAAATAGGATTAACCTATAAAAATATCTCCACCACCATGATCCAATAGATCCCAACAAAAGCCACATTTTGGTGTATTTAAGCATTATTGAGACCATTTTTTGATGTTTTTTGGTTGGGTTGTTTGCCACCAACCACATTTATGGTCTTTTTAAGGGAGCTGAGTTATACTTGAGCCCATCAGATGGGGTTTCCAACGGGTTTTAGTAAGGTTTAAAGGTCTTTAAAAGCATGTAGTGTATTGCCACTGTGTGAGACTCACGACTCACTTTCATCGCACTTCTTTTTTCTGCTCTATCTTGGGGCCTCTTATGAAACATGAAATGACTCGTCCATTGAGCTTCGATTTAGCTCTTGACTATTCACTATCTCCATTTGCTATGCCGCCATCTAGTTCTCGTCCCAGTGAGCCGTTTAGATGCTGATTCCTAGAAAAACTCTAGAAAGAGAACTGCGGAGCCTCCATTTTGGATTGATTGGATTCGCGTTTAGCTGTCAAAAAACGAATCCAATCGAACATTGCCTATCCTTATAACATTGGACGTGTTGCCATACAATGCCGGTGCATACGTTGCCAAAAATGCTGTTTTTCTCTCCGCAGTTCTCTTACTAGAGTTTTTCTACTGATTCCATGAGCAATTTAGCTCTTATTTCCGTAAGTCATTCAGCTCCCAGCTTTGCCACGATCTACTCGGATAGTTCCCAGCGGTGAATTCACCCTACTCTGACTGAAAGTTTCCCGACGAAGGAATTTCTCCCAACACCGTTACGCGGATAATATCCGAGATCTACTTGAATATTATCCGGCGGTTATCTACCCTACTCCAACCGAGAGTTCCCTGGCAGCACGATTTCTCTCGGTACCGAGATCTGAGTGGGTAGTATACCAACACGGTACTCCATTAATGAACGAGGCAGCGGAGGAGGAATTGTGGTCCGTTGTCAAAAGAAACATCAATCATGACGACTTTTTATCTAGAATTTAAAAAAAAAATCCAGTAAGTTGAATACAAGATTAAATCACTTCCCAATTGCAAGCGATTCGCTTTGTCACGTACTGATAGATGGCTTAGGAATGATGAATTGGTTACCATTAATTGGTATATAAAAATAATCAGTTTAATTGACAAGATTATCGAAACTGTTCACTACTAATTTAAAGAGCTGCATTAATTAAAAAAATCTTTCATTAAATTCACTACCAAAAGACACTCTCGCCCAACCCCTCCCTCTGCTACACCCCTGACGCCTATTTTTTTCACTCCGTTGTCTCGATATGATAATTTTTCCCTTCTCGCTGAGTTCGGGCTTAATGGCCCGCTGTTGCTGCTGCCGCAGTTGTGCGTACAATTTAAATTGGGATCGGGTTATGCTTCGTGGACGCCAGGTGCAAACTGAGACTGAAGCCTGTTGCGCATGTTAATGCGAGCTACGGCGGCAGCGCACACCTTTAGCTCGAGAAAGGTTTACTACCCAGGTACCATAATAAGAAATTAATCGCAGTGACACGACCGACTGACTGTTGGACCAAGATCGAGCGTGACTCGAGTGTGAGGGATTTTCGGTTTGGCCAAATGATTTAATCCCATCGGTTGCTGGGGATGTGTACACAGGGACAAAGAATCCAGCTGCATCACTCTCTCCTTTTTTTGATTGTGTCGCAACGCAATCGAGTGACGTGACGGATTTCACTTTCCACACTTTTACCGAATCCTTCCATCCATCGATGCGTCTGAATGCACTGAGCATGATTTATTCTATTTGTTTATCGAATGCTATTCATCATTTATATAAAAGTCCAATTCTGTACTTTCTCACAAAAGAAGACAAAATCGCACTTTTGTTCTCCAATCCAATTCTCCAGAACGGAGCACAAAGGAAGATATGGAACCTGGAACATCTGCGCGGGTCCATCGTGTATTATGTTGTACGGAGCTACCGATCTTTCGTGTCGGATCGGGAGGAACCTTCTGTCCCGTTTTGCTGCGGTTCTTTATGCCTCCTCAAGCTGTTGCGCCGAGACAGCATGAGAAACGAATCATAAGTACCGTGGAGGAAGATCCTCAAGAAATAGGCTTCCTTCAATCTTTTCTCGTCGCTCGTCTCGCTGAAGAAAAGAACATTTTCTTCGGTAGCATCATCATCATCCTTCTTCCTCCGCTTTATTGGAAGTGCTTGACGACCGACATTAGCCATCCAGCAAAGCCGAGCCAGGCAATGCAACAGGCAGGGAATCAGCGAACAATGTGTGTTTTTCCGCTCTTCTATTCTGCTGAAGCGAAGTGAGAGAGTGCCCTTGTCTGGACATCAATGCATTGTAGTTATGGATGGAACAAACACGCGGGAACGCAGATGGTACGCGTAATCTGCTTGCTGGTGTTGTTAATGATTTACCGCAAAATCTGCTTCCTGTGCTTCCTGACGGGCGAAAAGATTGGATCCTCGGGATGGCCAGATGATTTGAAGAGGAAAAAAAACCGCGAGCGTCTGTTGTGCTTATAGTTCTTTGTGTTATCTGAGTCATATGGTGAGCCTGGGATTCATTTGCAACCGCAGATTCATAATTAATAAGACTTCCTTCCTTTCATATTTTTTCAAAATAAATCAAAGGAACGAAACTCATTTCTAAATGTCAAAACCTGTAGTTGCTCTCAAACCAATTGCTTTAATTTCGAGAAACCCGGTGACCTATTTACCCGACGTGACAATTATTCATTCTCAAAACCGGTGTCAACCAGCACTTTCGGATGAAATTCCGTGGGAAAATATATTCGTTCCAAATTGTCGGTTGCAACGAGTGCAACCGACCCTGCTTCAACCATTTTCCGCAAGTAAAACACTCATATTTCCGTTTTTCCTCTGCTGCCGGACTAAATTCCTTGCCAAATATATTTCTATATACATTTATTGCGAGATACGAGTAGCTTTGTGTACAAGTAATAACCCCGGCACTGTCCAAATCGTTTTTCTCGAAAGAAAAAAAAATCGCCAGCATTCCATCGTCAGCATCCATATTCCAAACAGCGTTTGCTTGACCAACTCCGGAAGCGGTTCATGGTGCGGGGAAAAGTGATACCCCGTTCAACACTCCCGGGAGGGTTGGCAAACTGAACCATTAGCATTCATAAATTTTCTCCTCCATTCGGTGGGGATGGGGAAAGAAATTTTCGAATGGAACTACAAATTGAACACTTTCACAGCAACATACTCAGGTCGCAACTGTTGTTGAAGCTGTGGCATCGTTTGTAGTTTCTATTGTTTTCTATGATTCTTCCCCATATGGAAGAGGGGGTTTCTCCAGGATCGATATTTGCCTGGTAACTGCGAACGTTTCGGCTCGTTTGGCTAGGTTGGATTATTTCGGCTGCTAAATCCAGATGTGTACGGTTGTAAATTTCATCGGAATTCCCGAGTGAAAATGGCAGCGCATTTTGGTTTTGACAGGAGAATCCATGTGTACAATTTGATCTGGTTCTCTGCACTGCATTTTTTTCTGTTTCTTGTAGCTTCTTGGAAAAGCATCATATCTATCTACTCGGGAACAATCTTTCGTCGGTATTAATTAGTGCTCATTTCGAAGTGCGGCAAGACATTCGAACTGACGGATAGGGGGAGTAAATTAAGTAAGTTGACCTCATCAACGTTGAACAAATGGTGTCGCAGTGCAGTGCAGTGGGAAGAACAAACTGTTGAATGGGAAGATTTTGGTGTGTACGGAAATAATTTCAATGCCACATGTTCACTTCACAGGACGTAAACTGAAGTGTTGATATTTTCAAGATATTTATTAGTATTAGCCATTATTAGTTTATGCAATCGGTAGTTCAGTCTTTAAACAGTATAAATTTGACGTCTTTTTCATTTATTCTTACTAAAACAGGGAGTTTGTCTAATCTAGTTTCGCATTTTTTAAATAATTCATTTATGCATTTATGCAGCTCAATGCGATAGCTTAACAAAACAATGGCATTTTTAAAGATTTTTTTGTTTTCATTTATTCATATTTTTTCCGTCGTCCTCTGTTCACACTGAGTGTCTATCACTCTAGATATTTTGTCCATAAACACACTGACCGGATGGATTTACTGCACAGAAAAAAATATCTTGTAATTTTAAGTTTATTTTCATGCACATATTTGGAGCATGAATATAAATGTAAAATTAAGTTCTACTAAAAATCCACACGACTTGTCGTGCTTTCTTCAACGAATTTTGTTATAATTCTACACGTGGATTGAAAATTACAGTTTCTTCAAACGGAAAACCAATGCACTTCAATGTATTTTTACATGCTTATTGCTGTAAAATGAATGACATGTAATATTACACGAATGGAAGTGTAACATTGTATACTTTTTGATGCTCCAATTGAGTGCATTGATTTTAACGTAATTTTTAACCAAAGTTTTGATTCAATCTTTGTATGTTTACATTCATATTGATTTACATGTCGTTTAAATTTCATTATTTTTGTGTGTGTGGGAGACGTGATCCAAGATTTTTCGCCTCAGAAAATCTCAACGACCTAGGCTGGGATTGAGCCCAAGCCCACGGGAAAGAGAAGCGGTCACGCTTACCGTTAAATAAGGGATGATCCATAAATGACGTAGCATTTTTTGAGTGATTTTTAACACCCCCCCTCCCCCATCGTAGCATTTCGTCACAAAATTCTATATACCCCCCTGATAATTACGTAGCTTGACGGTAACCCTCACACCCCTCGTTGTCCCCGTAAAAAATTAAAAAAAAATCAAAAACGATGTTAGTTAGATGAAACGGGTAAGATTGTCGTGACATCAGGTCAACCCCTATTCCCCTTTAAAAAAGCTACGTAACATGACATGACCACCTACCCCCCCCCCCCCACCCCCTGTCGTCTCACATCATCACAAAATACAAAACTCCCCCCTCCCCCATATAATGCTACGTCATTTATGGATGGTCCCTAAATATTAGAGACTGTTAATGCTACCTTTGTGCTCACAATTAGATGTTCTTCTTTGCCTCTTGCACTGACGGGTTACGAGTGTGAACCAGTTATTTTTCCCAACTGCTTCCTCGCCAATGATGCCGACTGCTGAGTTTCAGCTGCGAGACACAGTTTTTACAGTTTCCATTTTGGCCTGAACAACAGCCACAAATTTGACTACCGCTCGGGGTTCAGTTAGTGGTATTTCTTTTCCGTAGAGAAGTTTTTCTTAGCAGTTTCCGATCATAGATTTTCCGTAATATGCCATCTACTCATAAAACTGGTACGGGCCGCAGCAGAAAGTAGACTGAGTATTGGAACCGTTGTCTTCGGTGGTTTTGCATGATCGCGTAACCGAAAATCAATAAAACTTGAAAGAACAAAACATGCTTCGTATTTATTAAAATGTAAAAATCGGATATAAACTTCAAGCGTAAATATCGGAATAAAACTCTCCGATATAGGAGCCTTTCAGCATAAAAAATGGGAAAAATATTGCCGGTTCTCAAAAATTAGTTCCTCCTGCCAACTTTAAATTTTAAATGCGCAGATGTACGAATTCTTCAGGATACAAATTTTCCTGCGAACGAATTATTTACTTTTGATCAGTTTTTATACCACAGTTTATGCCTAGTTTTCCATGTTTTGTTGTTTACGGTTCACTGAACATCGAACCTATTGTTTTCCATCAGTTTTCAACTATGTTAACCTTAATCTCATCCGACTATAGGATGTACCGCTTTTTTAGCTTTTCTTTCCAACCAACTTCAGATGCTCCTCGACAAACTGCTCCCGATGCTCCTTCTCGAGCCTTCCCGTGTCTACCTTATAACACAGATTAACAGACATAACACTCGAAAAAAAAATGCTTCGTCAGCTTTAACGGTCATTTTGCATATATTTGTAATTGAGACTGTGGCGGAACCTCTAGAAGACGCGAAAGAGATGCAGTTCAATGTAAACTGGCGTTGTACGGTGAGGATAGTGACCAAGGAGGCTGTGCAAAACTTGATGAAAGGAGTCAAACCAATGCACCGGCAATTCTCGTTCGCTAAAAAGGAAGCTTGAGTGAATACTTTTTCTTCATTCTTTTATTAACTGTACTTTCAAAAGAAATATGTTCGATGCTTGAAAAAAAGTTTGACTGATTTAAACACATTCTTGTTGGATCAATTTTTGATCGGAAACCCTTTAATAAAAACGGAATTAAGTGCTCTAGAATGTTGAGCGATCGCTTGCATTCCAATTTCTATCAATTTTCAACGTTTACTCATGTTTCTCTTAACGCTTAACCTCGGTCACTAAAAATCGCCGGGCGAATACCTTGCCGTAGGTGGCAGCCCTATGCACTAATGAACAGTATAGTTCCTGTATTCATAGTTAGATGGAGACAGTGAACTGAGCCAATTGAACATGTCAAATGCCGGAACAGTAGATACAGAACACTAGATTAGGATTGTCGCTGGTGTTCCCATTGTTTTCGCTTCGAAACATGTTTGTTTTGTTTTCGGTATATATCTGTCAAGGTGGCGCACGTCTATCTGGTAAAAGTCTTCGGTCCACATTCTTGGTACACGCAGAAAAATTTAGCTTGTTTGCAACAACAAATGTTCAAATTGGTGAAATACAGAGTTTGCATATTTTTTTATTTCCGTCTCTTTTATACTGCTGTAATGTTTATGCATACAAGACATGCATAAAATTTTCAGCAGAAAAAACGAGAGGCAGACCGAAAAATAATGTGAAATTGGCTATGAATCAAATTTCTATGTGGCATACTATTATAATTTTGATTTACGGCACGGCAATTTCAATACTTTTCACATGATATTTATGCGTGACAGATAATTTTGATGTGCTGCTACAAATTGCAAAAAGTCATGCGTGAAATCAATAGATTCAATATGACGATTTTTCTCGGTGTAAATTTTCGACTGTTATTGTTATGAAATGAAAGATTTTGTAAATGCCGCACAAAGAAATGAAAACTTATTAAAATTCAATGCAGGTTTAGACAATTTGTGCATTCTATGTAATGAAAATACACCGGCCACGAATGGCCATTGTTTTGCTGGCTACACCAAAATGATTAGTCGCTATGAAACGACGATTGGCTCTCAAACGTGAAACTTTTTCGCTCGATGCGCCAACTAGATTTCATTTTTGGTACTAGTCAAATGATGATTAAAAGATTTTCTTGCATTGATGATATAGGATGGTTGTTCTATTTTAATTGTTTTAAAATAAATATCACATAGTTTCACAAAAAGCTTGATTACAGGTGATATGAAAACACTCGTTCTTTCGTTTGACACCAAAACATTCAGTTGAACTCAATATTTTATTGCGAATTATTGAGATCCGGAATTATTTTTGTGTTGTTGAGGTTAGGTTGGTTGTTTTCGATATGGAAAATGTTTATCTAGAAATTGGATTTATCAGTGGAAAACCTCGACTGCCAACAACTGCACTCTTTAATCCAGTGATTTTTGCCCACCATCGTGTTTTCTATCGAAATTTCCATCTCTGAATTTCATTTTAGTATAAATTGAAACCGGAAGAACAAATATGAGTGAAGTAACAAGAAATTTACCATCTGGATATTTTTCAGAGGTAGGAAACATATTTTCTTCATCAATATTACTTTTCATTAGAAGAAATAACATTTAATTATAATATTGATTGAATTTTAAAAATTCAGAATTTACTGTCCAATGTGTTTTGACAGATGAAAATAAAAACATCATCATTGCACTTCCGTGCCCTCTGGCGGTCGACATCTAGCGTTAGATCACGAATAGAGGATTTTTTTTGCTTTTTTCTATTTGGCCCATTTGACAGTTATATACCGGGATCAAAACAATGATGTTCCTACCACTGATGCCAGCGACAATCCTAATCTAGTATAGGGAAACGAAAATAAACATTTTTGATGTTTTCTTTCTGGAATAAGAGCTGCCAGTTTTTCGACTTTTGTGTCCGCCTAGCTATGAATGTAGTAACTATAATCAATGGGTACATTTTCTAATGTCCTCACATTTAATTACAGAAAATAGAGTACAAACATTCGACGAGCGGGCGTCTTTGAAATCGTCGGCGTCATACATTGTTTGCTACTAACGCTTGATCGGCACCTGGTAGATAACGAGAAAGCTATGCCGACGTCTGGGATGCTGAGAAGTGGAAATTACGGTTAGATAGGTTTTCTATGGTATGCAAATTTACAATTTGCGCTAATAATCACATAGATTCACTTATTATTCACCGTGTCTAGTGTAATATGGTATAATTTACGTACGAATAATCCGTGAATTTCCGCCGTAAGACCTTAAATATTGTCAATTGCCTTTCCGAAAATCTGTCATCTTAACGATTTCAATGACGTCACCAAAAACTGACATTCGCGCCTCGTTTATGTGACCCGTGTTCAACAAGTAAAAATGCCTTAACATCACTACAAATGTTTTCAAAATAAAGACATGTCTTCAGATGTGGCATCCCTGCCAACTGAACATAGTACTGAACGTTGTTGGTTCGAATCAAAACTCGTCGAAATGTCATAGATTCATCCGAAGTGTTCATTTGTGTTGATCAGCCCCCTGTCAAGGACGACGACTCTTTACAGCCAGCATTACTGCCATGAAAATCAAAACATTAATTTTGAATCGAATGATTAGTAATTAGTAATATAATTAGTTACCAAATGTCGATTTTCTGAATAATATGGTATTAAATCATCCCACAAGATGCAAAACATCGTGTGGAATGCTTGAATATCGTGTATAGAGCCGAACATAATTCTTTGTTTGGGGCTTTATAGCTACAACGACCCATATACGTTGGTCGCTGTCAAACTCCATATGATGGTATAGGGTTGCCAGAGGGCTGGTGTTGATTCGCTTTTGCGCGTACTATGCATAGCCCCAATGTTTGAGAAAGCCGGGCAAACGAGTGGATCACATATTCGCTTACTTCCGACGACGGATTGACAGCCACCTCGCCCGGCGGACACTAGAACTAGAATCGGTTGTGTTACTGGAGCCGGAATACGAATTAGAACCAGCCAGCATTCCGGTTGAGCTTAACTGGGAAGTTTCCCAAAATTTAATCTGATAATAAACTAATTTTCTGGCAACGCTCCAGTAACCCGTTGAACTCTAACGATTCTGTCATTTGGGCGCCAGTGTGACGCTACGGAATAAACTTTGTTTACTTTGTTTGAAATCGTTGGAGTTCTATGGGGAAATTATTGTTTCCCAAATTAGGTTTTAAAAAACTTCCCTAATAAACATCGTATGATTTAAGAGACTAACGACCTGTTCAGGGTATCATCCAAACAATATGTGGAATCGTTGCACAATATGGGTTAAATTTTGTGTATAATTTATTTTTATTAGGGTTGTGGATAACAATGTGGGATAAGTAAGTGTAACGTTCTAGGGTTAAGAAAAACCTTCAATTTGTGATATGTTTGTGCCACCACTGCAGATTGCTTGCCAGACCAAAATTTATTCTGGTCAGCTTCGAATTATTGTTTGTTTGCATTTTTCGACGATATTCAATCTATATCTGCAGCCACTCTCGAAACCGTGGCCTTTCACTGCTTCGAGTCGTTTTTTTAAATTTGCGATGGGAAAGTTTTGAATTCTTGCGATGTACGAGCTGAAAGTTTGATTGGTTAAACTGTCTGATTATGTAGATTTTTAAAACAAATCTACCAAATTTACAGAATATCAACATTACACTTTGAGCTATATTTCAACAAAATTTAGTTATTCCGCATCATTCAGAGGACTTGTGGTGCAACTTTTTCGTGGATAACATTAAGAGTTAAGAGAACCCAAAATATCTGATGATAGTATGGACTAACAATAACTAAAACAGACAATTATGAATTGATCCCGTTTTTTCCCACTAAAGGAGTTGTGTAAGTTGAGTTGCGGGAAAATTATATTTTTATACTTTTTAAAGGTCTTGCATAGTATAATGTCGTTACTTGAACATAAATACTACAATAAACCAGACCCTCTGTGAAGAGGACATGGCGACTAGGGTTTATGGGTATTTCCAACGATTGAAACTACAGGTGACTTCGATACAGCCATAATTAAAACAAAGTCACGCATAGGAGCAGCATACGAGAGGCTTATTCACTTCAAGTTTTGCGTGCTTCTACAGCTTGGAAAAATGCCGTAATTGCTAGACTCAAAAAGTGATTTGGATACTCATCTGTCAAAGATGAAAAATTCAATTGCCTTTCTGACGCGCACGTTTCAGGATGTACGGAGACATCACTGGCGACTGCTCCTTTTCAGGTAGTTTTAATTCATGAACATTTGCTTGTGGAGTAATAACAACCAAATCGATCAAATGGGCGATTGAAAGTTTTGCTCCGTATAAGTCTACGGGAAATAGTGCGAAGTGATCAAGGCACGTGTAATCGACCTTCACGGATTTGAACCGAATTTGGAGGTATTGTTCATCTAGGGCCAATATATAAAAACCTAAATTTTTGTGACAATTGAACCACCCCTCGGGTCATGGGAGCACCCCCCGTTTTGGTAAATTGCCAAAACCATTGATTTTCTTTTGATCATATCTCCGGTTCTATTTACTCTAGAATCAAACCACAAGATGGCTTTCGAAGAAAATTGTTCAAGAAATCTAGAAAAAATATTATTTTTTGTCGGCAGTGCTGCCAACTATGTGTTTTTTCAGTTAAATATTAAAAGTTAATTTTTCTCTCAATGCATATATTTTAATTTTGAAAAATTTAATGCCATTGCGTTCCTCAGACATTTTTACATAAAAACACTTATTATCCCAATATAATATGAGCGCATTCTGAGATACACCATTTTGAAGAGAAAAAAACCGCATTTTCCCATCCCAGTTTGCATCTTTTTTGATCACTTCGCGTGGAATGACCCATATAGCACAAGATTCGCCCATGAACTGAATCAGAACATACCAACCATTGGCATAGCTTGAAAATTGCTTTCAAACTTGCTTTTTTCTGCTGGATGCGAATCCGATTTTTTTAAAGGATTCACCGCATTTTTACAAGCACAATGCAGTTTTTTTAGTCAGGGAACAAAATGGACATTGCAAACTCAATTACAGCATGGCTACTTACTATTCAGCGTGCTGAGTATTATTCCTGTGATCTTTGTGAATTAGGCATATTATTTGTTATGTAACTGCCCTGCAGTAATACAATTGCATATCTGTATTTTTGATATACCTACGTACAGAGAGCTGAAACTCAAGGATATCGTTGCTATCCCACTCTGGTAAAGAGCTACAGGCATTATCATTAGGGTGGATTATTCCTTCGGGAGGAAGTTATGTTGCTCTTTTACATTTTCCTATCTTTTTGTTTCATCTCGCTTTCCATTCTAATTTCCCAATGGGGAAAGTTATGAGGCGACATGGCAAGGCACAAATCTTTCAATAACAGGCGTGTTTCGATGTTTAATAAGAGACCATTCATAAATTACGTATCGTTGTTAGGGGGCGGGGGTTGTGTATAACAAAATGTGACCTGCTGTGACATATTGGGGAGAGGGAATAAGCTAGAACGTTACATAACTTGTTTTTACTGAAGAAATAAAAAATTAACGAATTAGTTACGTAATAGGGGAGGGAGAATTAAAGAAATTTATGACAATTTGTTACATGGGGAAGGGGGGAGTCAATTTTGGGCATTTGGGATCCTTAACGATTGGACGTATAATTTACAGCATTTACAGCATTATAAAACAATATTTTGGAATATTGTTTTATAATGCTGATATTTTATTTTTTTTCTATAAAATTTAGAATTCATTTGGGGTTCACTTTCAACCATTTTTTAATACTTAGGTCGTTCCAACAAGAAACAGCTTGATAGTGTGAGGATTAAACAGGCGAAATTAACTCATTTTGTATATCAATATATCTATACACATCGTATTTGTGTACGTTCACTCAACAATTTTCAAAATCATGGTTAATATTATCTACGAACAAGACTATGTTGACCAGCATTATAACAGGTAAAAGCTAGAGTCTGTGGTATTATAGAGTCCCGTACAGAGAAATGCGCAACACTGCCTAAAATGATGCCCTCTTCTTTGTTCCTGGCACCCATAGTTTTTGCTGTAACATTGAGTGACTTCAAACCGAGTTTCACAATACATTAATATGGAGAGGATTGAAAATCTACTGTTGGCTTGTAGCACTTTATTCATAATACTATTTCATGTAATTTCTTTTACATTGTCCCAAAACAGTATAATAAACTTAATGCAGTGTCTTGTTTCGCAGATTGAAATATTTCGCCATAATATTATTTTTCTCAACACTAATACTTTTTTTGCATGTTCTCCGAAAGAAGAATGTTTGTTTACTTTGCATGATAGGTAGCCATCTAACTGTTCGATAGGTAGATTTGCGAGCCTTTATAAAATAAACAACGCCTCTGGTAAAGGCTATATAGCAGCATTATTGACGTAGGTCGTTTGCCCACAGCTCAACCACCAAATTCAGATGTCTCTTTTCTGTACCAAAATGACATTTTCTTTTTATTTTTAAATAAAAAATGTCATTCATCCCTCACTTTCCTTTTTTTATTGCCTTCTCGGATTAAAAAGTTGTAACCGACTTTCTTTTAGCGGATATATAAACTCAATAAGTAAACGTATGACAACCAATAAATTCACTTCTTATTAAATCCGTTGAATTCGCCAAAGATAAATAATAGCTGATAAGCGAACCCGTAATTAGCTTTCACAACATTGTACACTTACTGTATCACCTCCCTGTACACTATGCCGGGCAACGAAACCACTTTACTCGTCGTTCGTCGTCTCAACCAGGACCGAACAGGAAAAGCGAAAGCAGGTGCTCCATCAAGGGAGCAAGTTTTTCCTGTTTTTGGCACTAACTTTTTAGTTTCATCGAATTATAGACCTTTTTTTTGTCTCCTCACTCGATCACGATCCCATCAATCCCATTTCACTTTGCTGCACTGCGCGCGCGGTCTGACAGGAATTTTAATCCTGTTCCGAAGAGATGCATTAAATTTTCTACTTTCGTATATGTACCTACGTTTCTGTTTGATCCTTTTCCGGGATCGTATAGTGCATGAAAGAGTAAAAAAAACAACAACAGATGAAAAGTGTTAGGTTTCCTTTCCTGTTCGTAGGATCGAATTTGAATTTTTGTCTTATTATGCTATGACAAATAAAAAAAAATCATATGCTCAACTCACTCAACTTGTTTTCCAGGCTAAAGCACCTGGATTGTGGCAGCCTGGGTAAAGGATGAAAACTTCCTGTTCTTTGTTGTGATAAGCTTGGCACATGTTTGAAGATGATGAAGATGAAATGGGTTGGCCAATCCTACTAACTCAGGTGGTTAGAAAACTGAGCTCTGTAATTGGTTTCCGGACTGAAACGTACAATATTCATGTCAGCTTTCAACCGAGTGTGTTTATTTTTGCCAGCTTGAATCCGGCAACGTACTACACGTGTTTCTGGTTTTACACGTGTCATTATAAGTTTGTTTCTATTTTATTTTGATCGGCTCGGTATGTAGCTCATCTGGAGGTAAATAGGATTGTCAGAAAAGTCATTCCTGTAGGTGCCCTTTCACGAAAGTTAAAAATGTCATCACTATGTAATACTGACTGTTGCTGAAATTGTATTGGAAGTCTTTCATTATTCGAATTACAACATCACCACATAGGAGAGGACATAACGTAGTTGGTAAATCGATTGCCTTGTACGCAGCTCACCTGGGTTCTATCCCCAATCCCGCACACAGGGTTAGAAGTTTTTCTAACCCGGAAAAAGGCGAATAACTTTAAAGTTAAAACCTCTTTAATAATAATTAAAAAATACATCACCTTATGAGTTGACAGCATTACTTCATTCAGCAACCACCACCCTATTGCCTTTTTCTGTGCAGAACAAGATTGAACCCAGTTAGCATTTTTAAATTTTTTAAAGCAGTTTAATTAACAATAAAACCCAAATGCATACATTTGAAACGAGCCACGAACAGTCTCAAGCGAAAAAAGTCTCACGATGCAACCGACATTTAAATTAACGAGTGATCTCAACCAGCAAGTAAAGCCACAAAAAACAATCATCAAACACTTGTTCTCTACCCATACCGAATGACCCCGATCAAGATCTCATATCGTTCCAAAATTAGTTTCAAACTGGAAACACATGTCGGCAGTGCCTGTTTTGCCATTGCTGCGATGCGAACCGCGAGAAAGAATCGAGCATGACAAACTCAACGAAATCCCTTGAACTAAACTACGACTTCTCCCCTTCCTTCTTTCTTTCGAGATCAGTCGGCTCGGGGTCAGATCTTCGCGTTGGCTGCTTCTGCTGCGGGTTACGTCGGCCCCTACACGCCTCATAATGACACATATCACATGCGATCCGGAATGAGATGAGATGTTATCCGTCGGAATGCCGCCAGTAGGAAATCGAACGCATACGTCTCGTCGTGAGAACTGGCCGTTCCGTTTCGCTCAATGTGGCTTATTGTCTGATACATTATGACAGCCGCGCCGCAGTGAACAGAGTGTTTAGCAGACTAACAACGCATGTTCGTTTTGGCATCAGATATGGTGTATCAAATGATGAGCCCTCGACGTATGCGGTTGGTGTGTTATTTCTGGGAAGTTCTGAGTCAGTTCCTTCAGTAGGGATTTTCTATCCACAAACCAGAACCGCAAAAGCGAATAAGTTACTTCTTCAAACCATTTAGTGGGGCGAAGTGGTTCGTTCAAAACTGCCTGCGCATTCTCAGTTTAAACTATTTGTGTTTTTTGAAAGTTTGATATCTCTTTATTATGGTTACAAAATAATGTAAAAATAACTCCATTCATTTTGTTCTTTACTCTTGATTTCGGCTGTTAACTGGAGTAATTTATTACCTTAGCGGTTCTCAACCTTTTTCATACCATGAACCTATAAACATCGATTTTGTTTGCTATCAATATGTTATTTTTAGTTTGTTAGGAAACACAACTTAAAATTTCAATATTCACTCGGAAAATATATTTTTCTTCGCGGACCCCCAGCAACGACTTCACGGCCCCCTAGGGGTCCGCAGACCCCAGGTTGAGAATCACTACCTTAGAGCATATATATTTAGTTCTTGTCGGCCGGTCTCACGAACACTAATGCAGTTTCCTGGTTGAAAACAATCCCATTTACTTTTGCCGCCTTTGTTTATTATTTTCCACTAGCTAGTGATGTAGTATTTGTGTCATGTGACGTGTACGTACATGAGCCGTAGAAAGGTCTATTAGGTTCTTTGCTGACACAGTTAACATCACTTTTCTTGACAGTTCGCTTGTACTGTTTACATGGTCTTAGAAAAATTTGTGGACGACTAGACTGCCCATAATAGCATAAGAGTCCCATGTTGAAAAACAGTAAGCCGAGAAAAACGCTGTTCAAGATTGTCCCATCCATTGAGCCAAATCGATGGGACAACCATGTTTTGGTATTTTTTTGATATTTTCTGAACAAACCCGGTAATCTTATTTGTGCAGTGTGATTCAGTGGTGATACAGAATACAATCCAACGGATAACTCATTTTCGACAAAAATCGCTCGCTCGAAGCAAATCGTAAAAAAAATTTCTAAGATCATGTAAACAGTACAAGCGAACTGTCAAAAATGAACACTATTCAATGGGCTGTGCTAATCATCATACCTAGAAATGGCCCATATTATTAGCTCGAATCAAAACTCGTCGAAATTTCAATTGACGATAAGTTCATCCGGAGTGTTCATTTGGGGCCCATATTATTGGCTCGAATCAAAACTCGTCGAAATGTCAATTGATGGTAGGCTCATCCGGAGTGTTCATTTGTTTTTACATTTTGCTAGCGTCGCCCATTTTATTTTGTGTCCACCACCCAATGTGGCTACGCCACATCGCTTTTGCGCGTGCTGTCCGACTTCACTACCGCTCAGCCGGACTTAAGGTTCAAGTTACCTTTTTTAAGCATGTGTTAGAATTGAACGCTTGGTAGTGTGCGTAGGAAAAATTGTGTTCAGCTTTGCCACCGGATTATCCATTTAAACCTTTTTAAAACTCTAAAATAAGAATATCAGTCGATTTATTAGATCAACACGATTCAATTCATGCAAAATACCTGCTGGAAAAACCATCGGCTTAGCTAAATGGTGCTTTTGAAAAAGTGGCTGTGGTTTTTTCATTGCGCAGTTGTGTTGCGTACCCCAGCTCGGTGTGGTAGTGTGATAAAAAATCACAGCCACTTTTTCAAAAGCACCATCCAGCTAAGCCGATGGTTTTTCCAGCAGGTATTTTGCATGAATTGAATCGTGATGATCTAATAAACCGACTGATATTCTTCTTTTAGAGTTTTGAAAAGGTTTAAATGGATAATCTGGTGGCAAAGCTGAACACAATTTTTCTTACGCATACTACCAAGCCTTGAGGTAACTTGAGCCTTAAACTAGGGATAGCCCCTATGTTTGAGTAAGCCGGGCAAACGAGTGGATCACAGATTCGTTTGCTTCCGACGGCGGGTAAGCACCCCGTTGAACTCTAACGGTTTTGCCACCTGGGAGGCAGTTTGCCGATATGGAATGAACTTTGTTTAGTTTCGACAAATTTTGATTCGAGCCAACAACATCCAGCCTCCGCGAAACAAGTCCTTGTACGAAAGATATAATACGTGCAAGCCATTCTGTCTCGCAATATAATCCATATAGGGTTGCCACCTCTCCGGATTTGATCTGGAGACTCCGGTTTTTGGGGGGCAATCTCCGAGCCTTTGAAGTTTACTTAACTTATTCCGGGTCTGATGAGACGACAATTTTATAGTTTGTACTTTCTCGAAGAAAACTTCGTCCAAAAAATATCTTTTGTTGGTCCATTTCGTTTGATGTTTTATTGGACACAAAGTTACTTTCTTGCAGAGCTGAGATGTCATACATGCAACGCAACATACATTCTGATTTTCTGTTTTGATCGGTTGATGCATTATAAATTTTGTGTCACTAGCTTCTTCTTCTGTCAGTTGTGGAGGAGAGTAGCTCTTATTCGGTTTATCCTCCACAGCGAGAGTGGCTGCTTTTTGTTTCATTGCGGTTAACTGGGGACGCGAAATTCTGCACCAAACTGTCCCATTAAAACCATTCACAACCGCGAACAATTTAAACTACATGTGAACGGCACAGAACAGTGGTGAGAATGCAAAATTGTTACCATGACTGGTTGTAGAAGGAGTGAAAGAGAGCGCACTTGATCTTTTTTACGGGACATCTTATGTCTACAAGACGCTATTTCAGAAAGAGTTGGAAACTATACAGAGAACAAAGAGAATGTCCAATGTTCTCTATATCTTGCGATCTGGCAGGCGATTTGAAGATGTGGCAAACGATTCAAATCTCCACTATTATTAGCTCTGTGGTATCGCGCTAACTTATTTTTATGATATTTTCAATTTAAATGAAACTAAATTCAAGTAAATAAGTCAAAATAGTTAAATTGTCCAAAAGTTGTTCACTAATTAGAAAAAAATCACTTAACACTGATTACTAATATATTTTTTTTCGTTTATTGAGGTTTTAACAGAAGTGTCATTTACCTGTTTTCAGATTGAAAAAAATTGATTGATTGTTTTCCTTCTTTTTTCTCCGAGATTGTGGATCATATCTCTTATATTCAGCCCCGTGAAAACTGTTCGTTGCCTGAAGCTACCACCAAATGCCAGTAGCGCTAGGTACGCTTCAAATGTTCAAGCTCCGTTCATATAAACTGTACAACACTGTTTAAAAGTTGGATTCAAAACAAGTAATTATTAACAATATATGAAAAATAACGCTTTCTCTTGCATCGCTTCTTCCCCACAATATCCGAATGCTTTTATCACCTGAAGTCCAGTTAAGCACATCAAACCGAAGTTTGTTAACAAGTCGAGCTAACAACATTGGCTCGTAGCGATGTGAACGTTGCTTAAAGCGCGTTCGCTGTCATTTTTGGCAACTAGCCGAGCCAGGAAGCCAGCTTATGTTGGCTTCACTCATTTTTCAAAGAAACGTCAAAACATTCACCCTCTTGCTTATATTATTCCTTAACCTTCCGGAAGTCGCGCTAGTGCACTGAGATGGAAAATTCGTCCGTATTAGGCTTTATTTCTCGTACTCTGCTTATGAGTAAGTTAACGTTACAATTGGGATGGCGGTTGGTCGTAACCAGAGGGAATAAAGCGAAATTAAAAAAGAGAAAAACCAGTACAAATCTCGACAAACATATGATTACGGCCTAAAAGCCAACTGTCAAAATCCACTTTGAATGGAAATTCCAGACAAACCGTTACTAGTCGAACACAGTTCACAACAGCTTATGAAAGAGCAAACTTTTCTCTTTCGTTTACTACCAATATCTGTGATTGGCGTGTAACGGTTTGTCCGGAATTTCCATTCATTTTGACAGTTGGCTTTTAGGCCGTAATCATATGTTTGTCGAGAAATCAAGCTTTTCCTCGAATTTCCAGGACAAAAAGGTAGTCAGTTAAAACCGTCTGGACGTCTGGTCACCCTACCTTACTTCTTAACAGGTCCAAAATTTGGTCCACAGCAGAGACACCGCTGCTATTCGGTCGAACACTATTTAGTCGACTACCATTTGTCCGTACGTGTCATTTGGCCGAATGTCATGTAGTTGAAAGCCATTTGGACAAATGTGACCTGTTGTCTTAAATTGACTATTGTTTATTTATTCTTGTATTAACAATATCGGGGGTTATTTGTCTTCCTTCTTTTTAACGTGAGCTGGTTAATGGTCACCCTACCTTAGTTTTCAAACCAAACGCCTGTTGATGCTATTTTCATCCAATCTAGACTTGGTCAACGGCAGGGACAGAGCTGATGGATTCTCTCTTATGGCGTTTTCGTTTTTTCTTGGTGCTACACCGGTGTAGTGCAAAGAAAGAGATAGACTGATTACACCCAAATTTGAATGAGTGTAGCACCGACTACACCGGTGTAGTGCACTGTCAAAAACGAATATGCCATTAGGTACTGCGTATCGAGCCATTTTGACGGGTGTCCAATAATTTGGTCGAAAGCCATTTGGCTGAATACTGTTTGGTCGATCACGTTTTGGTCGACTACCTTTTAGCCGAAAGTTTCAACTGGCCGAATGGATTATCCGTCGAATGCCAATTGGCCGAACGAGTCATTTGGGCGAGTGCCATTTGGTCGAAAGCTATTTGGCCGAATGAGTTGGCAACAAATGCAATTCTTTTGTTTTAAATTGAATACTGTTTATTTATTCTTAGATTAACAATATTGGTCGTTATTCTTTTTCTTTTTGTCTGTTCCTGTAAGATATGTCTACAAGCACATTGTACAATATTTTCCTTATTTTGCATACAGCTCGATAAGCTCTGCTTTCAGTTTTAAGGTAAAAAAGGGAATTGATAGATGACTTGTATACATTACAGGTTTATAAGCATATTGTTTTAAGAAACTGTTGAACTAATTTAATATTCAGGGCTTCTTCAAATGCGTCGTTATTTTGGGTACGAAAACCTACATAGCTTTGAAATCTATTTAGACGCTTGAAATATTGCATATATTTTTGTTTCTGTTCGCGTCAAATTTAATACGTTAGGAGCTAATAGTTGTAGTCAGTCTCATCTCCTTCTTTCCCAAATCAGTGGAACCACTGAGAACTGACTTTACTTGTATAGTTTTCAACTTGTGTAAGAAATTAAACAGTCGCTTTGAAATGACAACAGCAAGTAGCAACTTGCCACTAGTCGGTGCTTCGATCGGCCAGCAATCGCTATACGGGACTTGTATGCAAACTGGGATACAATGGTAACTCACACATGCAAACCTGTATGCGATGGTGATTTTCAACGTAATTTCATTTAAATGTTTACACAGGTTTTTTCGGGAAAGTTTGTACTACGTTATACACACTAACCCAGCCCAAACTTGTTCAGTAATTTCTTTTGACGACTTGCTCAGTGATATTTTTAAGGAACTGTCAGCAAATTGTTTAAAAATTTGCTGAATAGTTTTCATTTTTTAGCGATTTTCAGTAATTTTTCGAATAATTTACTGAAACCCGCAATATTTTTCACTGAATTTATCAGCTCTTCTGTTTTTTTCGGTACATAAACATTATCGAGTAAAATACTGACTGATTGTTCGGCAAAATTGTACCAACGTTACCGAACCTCGTCAAAAACTTACAAAACAGGTACAGCAAATCATCTGTCAAGTCGCCATTTTCAGAGGAAACTGCTGACTGACCAGTGTTTTTTGACGTTTGGATAGAACGGATTGCGGAGAGTTCAGTACCAATTTGTTTTACTGAATTGATTACCGAACGGTTTGCTGTTCAAAACCCCAGCAAAATTTTACTGTACCCAGTAATTTAAATTAAGTGTGTATGTCTGTTCTCTGTGGTGGAACGTTGAATCGACCACTGCTTCGGGATGTTAGCTTGAGAGAGCCCCAGTTTCATGCAAAGCAACAGGCATATTACTGGGGTAACTTTACTACTATCCTGTTACACAATATTGTCTACAATATCCTAAAAATCTTTTTCGCAAAGACAATAAAATGTTGTAATTTTTCTTGACATTGAAAGTGCTTTTCACAACGCGTCTTTCGAAACCATTTTGGAAACAGAACGAGGTCATAGAGTGCCTTAATATATCACGAACTGGATACATGCAATGCATAGCAGCCGATATCTGTGCTTATCGGTAAGACAAGCAGAGATAAGGGAAATAAGTGTCTGCGGATATCCTCGAGGTAGTGTGCTGTCACCACTTTTATGGAACCTTGTTGTCGATGGCATATTGAGGAGACTTTATGAGCTTGGGTTTCCGATATATGGTTTCGCCAATGTTGATTCTATGAAGTAAGCCTTAAGTGTTGTGCAATTTTTTTTTATTCATTTCGTTTATTTGATAGGCACAAATGCGTTAGCTTGGCGGTGCCAAATGCTTTTGTTTTTACATTTTGGATATCTTAAAACTAGGAGGTTACAATGTTGAAATATTTTTTTACTAAGGAAAAGAAAGTTTACAGCTATCTTAAGACTAGAAATAAGATTCAATATACAAGAGAGGGCCAAAAGATTTTTTTATGAAAAAATTTAAAACAAGGGATTCACTTTGATATACAAGAGAGGGAGTAATAGTATATTACGAAATATTTTACGGTTATCTTAAAACTAACAATATAGTTTAGTACACAAAAGGGGAACAAATATTTATGAGAAATTTCACAGAAATCTTAAAACTAGGGATTCAATTCTATTTACAAAATGGAGGACAAGAGTTTCAATAAAGAGTAAAAATTATAGCTATCTTAAAACTAGGAATACAGAATACTAATTTGAATTTTTTAACTAAAACTTATGCTTGGTCAAGATATTCAGAGGGTGGCTTATTTCCGCATCAGTGTAGCAGCAGTTGTATCAAGGACAGGGGAGAGAAAGGGAAAGAAGAGCAAAACTTGCAACTTTCGCTCGAAGGGGGGGGGGGGGAGGGGGATCAGCGAAATAAATTTGCGCCTCAGTCTAGTAAGTCGTCGAGTACCGGATTGGCGGATGGTATTCTTCGGACCCGCGGGGAATCCTTCAAAAGTCAACGGACCTCGAGTCGCTCTCGCTTCAGTTTCCTTCTATGCAGGCGTAGTGGTAAGGGCGACGGCGGTTGCATAGTGGCACTCTGGAGCTGATCGGTTCCACAAGGCAGGAGGAAACTCTAAAAACGAGAAATAAAAGAGAGGGGCTAAATTGGGATATTTATCGTTTTTATGAAGGTATAAATAAGGGACATATAGGGGAAATCACGAGTTGCCAGCATATCTCGGACTGGTACATTGGGTGGTCTACCTCGGGCCCGAAGGGATTCCTTTAACTGAGACCTAGCGTCACAATACCCGGCGCATACCCAGACAACGTGTTCGATGTCGTGATAGCCCTCGTCACAAGCGCACAGACTACTCTCCGCAAGCCCAATACGCCGCAAATGCGCATCCATGGTGTAGTGATTGGACATAAGTCGGGACATTACACGAATAAAATCCCGACCCACATCCATCCCCCCGAACCAAGGCTTCGTTGATACCTTTGGGATAATCGAATGTAGCCATCGTCCAAGTTCCCCATTGCTCCACGAGGTTTGCCAACTGTTGAGCGTCCTCTGACGACAAATACTAAAAAATTCGTTGAAGCAGATTGGTCTTTCGTATATGTCACCATTTAATGCGCCCACCTTTGCTAATGAGTCGGCCTTTTCATTGCCCGGGATAGAACAATGAGAGGGGACCCAAACAAAGGTAATCTGATAAGATTTTTCAGATAACGTACACAAGGACTCCTGTATCTTCCCCAGAATATACGGGAATTGCTTTTTAGGCTTCACCGCACGAAGAGCCTCGATAGAGCTGAGGCTGTCCGAAACGATGAAGTAGTGATCTATGGGCAGAGTGTCGATGATCCCAAGGGTGTGCTGATTTGCAGCTAACTCTGCGACGTAAACTGAAGCGGGATCATTGAGCTTGAATGAAGCGGTGATAGTATTATTGAAGATACCGAAGCCAGTGGACCCATCGAGATTTGATCCGTCAGTGTAAAACATTTTGTCGCAGTCGACTTCTCGGAATTTATTATAAAATATATTGGGGATCACCTGCGGCGTATATGGTCCGGGATTCCACGAATCTCTTTCTTCATGGATGTGTCGAAGAATACAGTAGAATCAGAAGTATCTAGGAAACGGACACGGTTGGGATTGTACGAAGAAGGATTGATGCTCTGTGCCATGTAGTCGAAGTACAAGGACATAAAACGGGTTTGAGAATTAAGCTCGACGAGCCTCTCGAAGTTTTGAATCACCAACGGGTTCAGAATGTCGCATCGGATGAGCAATCGATATGAGAGTTCCCAAAATCGATTTTTAAGCGGAAGAACGCCCGCCAGCACTTCGAGACTCATCGTATCGTATGCAACCCAAGGCAATGCGCAAGCAACGATACTGGATTCTCTCCAGTTTGATGAAGTGTATGTTAGCAGCGGAGCGGAAACAGAAACACCCGTACTCCATCACCGACAATATCGTTGTTTGGTACAACCTGATCAGGTCTCCTGGGTGAGCACCCTACCATGTTCCAGTTATTGTTCGTAGAAAATTGATCCTTTGTTGGCATTTCTGTTTCAGATACCTAATGTGACATCCCCAGGTACCGTTAGAGTCGAACCAGACCCAGAGATATTTAAATGTGAAAACCTGGTTGATCGTTGCACCCATTAATAAAAGCTGGAGTTGCGCCGGCTCACGCTTCCTAGAAAAAACAACCAACTCAGTTTTCTCCGTGGAGAACTCAATACCCAACTGAAGAGCCCAAGCAGACAAATTGTCCAAGGTATTTTGTAATGGTCCTTGCAAGTCGGCAGCTTTGGGCCCTGTAACAGAGACCACCCCGTCGTCTGCAAGTTGCCTTAGCGTGCATGAATTGGCAAGACAATCGTCAATGTCATTCACGTAAAAATTGTAGAGCAGGGGACTTAGACATGAGCCCTGGGGAAGACCCATGTAGCTAAATCGCGATGTTGTTAAATCGCCATGCGAAAAGTGCATGTGCTTTTCAGACAACAGGTTTAGCAAAAAGTTATTTAAAATTGGTGAAAGACCATGCTGGTGCAGCTTCTCTGACAGAATGTTGATAGAAACTGAGTCAAAAGCCCCCTTAATATCCAAGAAGACTGATGCCATCTGCTCTTTGTTGGCATAGGCCATTTGGATTTCTGTAGAAAGCAACGCAAGGCAATCGTTCGTCCCTTTGCCTTTGCGGAAGCCAAATTGTGTATCTGACAGTAAGCCATTTGCTTCAACCCAATTGTCGAGGCAAAACAAGATCATTTTCTCGAATAACTTCCGAATACAGGACAGCATTGCAATCGGCCGATACGAGTTGTGGTCGGAGGCTAGTTTTCCTGGTTTTTGGATGGCGATGACCTTGCCTCCATTCATAAGGGACAATGTTACCCTCAAGAAACTTGTTAAATAAATTCAACAAGCGCCTTTTTGCAGTGTCAGGCAGATTCTTCAGCAAGTTGAATTTGATTCTGTCTAACCCTGGGGCGTTATTGTTGCACGATAAGAGAGCAAGTGAGAACTCCACCATCGAAAACGGTGTTTCGTTCGCGGTATCGTGAGGAGACGCGGCGCGGCACGTTTGTACCGGGACAGAGTCCGGACAGATCTTCTTGGCGAAAGCGAATATCCAACGGTTTGAATATTCCACGTTCTCGTTGGTACTATTACGGTTACGCATACGTCGAGCCGTACCCCAAAGAGTGTTCATCGCTGTTTCTCTCGTTGACCCGTCGACGAACCGGCACCATAACTGTCTTTTTTGGCTTTCATTAGACTCTTCATTCGCCTTTCTAACGACGCGTACTGTTGTGCAATTGTTCATTAGTGAATTATGCTTGACGCTCAACGAAAGACTACAAGCGGAGCTTACCCCGTTGCAGTTATTCGGTCAATGCAGACGAGTTTTTGGCAAATCATGGAGACTTAAACCTATTCTGTACATCTACACAACAACTTTTAACCCAAAATTGTCATTCGGATGCTTTGTGTGGTGGCAGAAGGGAGAGGTTTCAACAATTCAGTCAGAGTCAAACCATCTTCAGAGGATGATCCTGATGGTCTTAAAGGTTCTAGACTATGGAACAGTAACCCAAGAGATCATGACGCTAACTTCAAAAGATTATTGATTTTGGTTACTTGGGATAAGAATGTACTGGTTATCAATGACCTTAGATTAACAAGTAATTTTTCAATGTGCGAATTGCACCTAGTAAGGAATGACTGTCTGGATGTATGGAGCAAAAACTTGAAGAACACGTAATTTGTTACCATGACGGTTCTTTGCTGGATAGCCAAACCGGTACTGATTATAGTTACAGTATTCATAGTTAGGCGGACACAAAATCCGTAAAAACGGCAGCTCTTATTTCTGGAAGAAAACGCTGGCACCCCATGCAAAAGTTCAAGTTCTAGCATAATTCTTTCATTGTTGACGTGTTTGTTTTCGTTTCTCTATGCTCTAAAGAGCAAATTATTCACACCATAGTCACAATACCTTTTCCATATACATCAAAAGGGAACATGTTACGTAACGTCATACTCGATTGGCTCCGACATTTGACATGTTCAATTGGCTCCGCTCAGTGTCTCCGCCTAACTATGAATATAGTAACTATAGTACTGATGAATATTGTTGTCAAACGAGAATAAACTAATCATATTCGCTTGGTAGATACTGCACCCGCATTCCAAGCAAAAATCTACGCGATTTTGTGACGTATACTCGGCACTTCAACAGGGAATTTATTAAATATATTTATTTATCTAATATCGCCTCTAACGATCCCTTTTTATGTTTTTTATGAAATCAACCCAGGAATCGTCGATGCGATCCAGCCTAGAGGCAAAGCACTCTAGAAATGTATATCAAATTTGCATCGAATTTGAAAAAATGCATTTAATATCCATTTTTGCATAAACTTTATATTCCCTCGCAGACAAATCTGTTCAACAAACGCCTTACGCCGATCCACTTCGTTCGATGTTTTGTTGGATGTAGAACTAGTTTCTTGCAGAGCTTTGACGTCTTACACGCAACGCAAAATACATTCTAAATTTCTATTTTGATGGCAAAAAACTAGGAGTGGGTAATGTCCGGGACGTAACCGCGGTGTTGACGTAGGACTAAACTTGGGCATATCATATGACATTCATGGATAATTTGAGCCAATGCACTTTTTGAATGAATGTTTACTGGAAATTTCATGTCGAATGAGATTGCCACATTCACTGATTTTCTAGGACTTGCAAAAACCTTCGGGTTTGTAGATTAATTTGATAAACATTTGCTTATATGAATCACTGGTAAATGTACACAAGAATTGACAGGCGCAAACTTATTAAATGGAACTTTCTAATTCAATTCTTTCTCCATTATGTTTTCATCCTAAAAAGAACGGTTTGTAGATAACTATGTTTGGTGATACCAGACGAGAATCCTTGCTAACGATTCGAACCTTGCCCGAATTCGCTTCTGCTGCGTACATACACGAACATTCCCCTTTCGCAGCTCACATCGAATGAGCATTGTATATCGGAATGCGATCTCTTTTATAAACTTCTTAGTGCAGATGGTAGTCCATCCCTTTGTGCGACAAATGAAAATATTTTCATCATTCGTTTTGGCGTGGCATTCGCTTAGTAGCAGGGTTGCCACATTCACTAATGTTCTAGAAAGATTTGCATTGTAGATTAATTCGATAAACATTGGTTTATATGTGTCATTGATAAAGTACAGCAGACTTGACAGGCGCAAACTCAATCCAAGTTATTAAAAGGAGCTTTCTAAATAAATTCTTTCTCCATTATATTTTCATCCTAATAAGAACGGTTTGCAGATAACTATTTTTGGTGATACCAGACGATTACATACACCAGATGCGTACATACACGAACATTCCCCTTTCGCAGCTCACATCGAATGAGCATTGTATATCGGAATGCGATCTCTTTTATAAACTTCTTAGTGCAGATGTTAGTCCATCCCTTTGTGCGACAAATGAAAATATTTTCATCATTCGTTTTGGCGTGGCATTCGCTTAGTAGCAGGGTTGCCACATTCACTAATGTTCTAGAAAGATTTGCATTGTAGATTCTTTCTAAATAAATTCTTTCTCCATTATATTTTCATCCTAATAAGAACGGTTTGCAGATAACTATTTTTGGTGATACCAGACGAGTACATACACCAGATGCGTACATACACGAACATTCCCCTTTCGCAGCTCACTTCGAATGAGCATTGTATGTCGGAATGCGATCTCTTTTATAAACTTCTTAGTGCAGATGGTAGTCCATCCCTTTGTGCGACAAATGAAAATATTTTCATCATTCGTTTTGGCGTGGCATTCGCTTAGTAGCAGGGTTGCCACATTCACTAATGTTCTAGAAAGATTTGCATTGTAGATTAATTCGATAAACATTGGTTTATATGTGTCATTGATAAAGTACAGCAGACTTGACAGGCGCAAACTCAATCCAAGTTATTAAAAGGAGCTTTCTAAATAAATTCTTTCTCCATTATATTTTCATCCTAATAAGAACGGTTTGCAGATAACTATTTTTGGTGATACCAGACGATTACATACACCAGATGCGTACATACACGAACATTCCCCTTTCGCAGCTCACATCGAATGAGCATTGTATATCGGAATGCGATCTCTTTTATAAACTTCTTAGTGCAGATGGTAGTCCATCCCTTTGTGCGACAAATGAAAATATTTTCATCATTCTTTTTGGCGTGGCATTCGCTTAGTAGCAGGGTTTCCACATTCACTAATGTTCTAGAAAGATTTGCAAAAACCTACGGGTTTGTAGATTAATTCGATAAACATTGGTTTATGTGTCACTGCTAAAGTACAGCAGACTTGACAGGCGCACACTCAATGCAAGTTATTAAATGGAACTTTCTAATTCAATTCTTTCTCCATTATGTTTTCATCCTAAAAAGAACGGTTTGTAGATAACTATGTTTGGTGATACCAGACGAGAATCCTTGCTAACGATTCGAACCTTGCCCGAATTCGCATCTGCTGCGTACATACACGAACATTCCCCTTTCGCAGCTCACATCGAATGAGCATTGTATATCGGAATGCGATCTCTTTTATAAACTTCTTAGTGCAGATGGTAGTCCATCCCTTTGTGCGACAAATGAAAATATTTTCATCATTCCACATTCACTAATGTTCTAGAAAGATTTGCAAAAACCACCATTCAAAGCACGGCTAATTAATGCTTTTACAAAATCATTTCTATCAAAATTTACGGTAAAATCTACGGAATCTACTACACAATTGTTTTAATTATTTCCCAACAAATCGCGCAAAAATCTGTTCCGTACAGCACAGCGCAAATAATTGACGTTGGAAAACAAATCGGCAACTTCAGCTGCCAAACACTTAGAAACGATCGAAGCATTTTTCCGTTAATATCACTTTTCTGACTCAAATTGTTGTAGGTATTTTATTGCTTCCGTCCAATTGGTCAGTTTATTGGTTTTATCGCACATTTTTTGGATATTATTATAGAAAATAACTAACCCGATAAGAGGGAAGTTATTTTCCAAAGCACGAAATGGAAATTTCAATTGTAATTCTTCTGAGAACGATTTTGTGGTCCTAATAAGGACCGTTTCTTGTGAATATTATTTCGCCGTTTCCCGCTCGGCATGATGATTATTCGCTTGGCATGGATAGCGCACAGATTGGTATTTTCCAACAAACTAACCAGGCAGGCCTCGCTGGCTTCTTAAAGGGCCATTACGGCTGAGCTCCGGAAGAGTAGGTTTTGAAATTCTGTGCAATCTCACGGACCAGGCACTGGAAGAGCAGCTTGCGAATTAGTAACTCTGTCCACTTCTGAGAGCAATGAATTTCACGCAGGGCGACGACTGTTCTTGGTTGGCAGCGATAAGGCAGTAGCTATGATTTGGTTGGTGGTCAAAATGCAGCTTCTCGTTGAGCAGCACACGTACGTGTGTTCTGCTCTGTGGCTTACACACGTCTGGCTTTAAGAAAAACTGTGACACCCATATTTATAGGTTTTAGCATTAATGTTGATTCGCATTAAAAGTAGTTTTTGAACTTTTTAAACAAGTTTTACATAGCAAACAAGGTATCAATAGCAAGCGTTGAACGTTTTCCTTTCGATTTATGAAACAAAATTAGTAATTCCTTGAGTAGGAGAAAAGTTATTAGAGTTCAAAGTGTACGTAACGCATCCGTTTTGAAAATTTTGAAATGACACCCAGTATAGTAAAGAAAGACGTAAGTCCTACGTCAAAAAACATTTAATTTTGTTGATTTTAAAAAATGCATCACAAGTGATCTAGCTCATAGAATGTTAATTTTTTGAAAACTCATACTCAAATTTGCAACTCTGCAAGGAAAAATTTAACTAATTCATTGGTTATATGAATTGATAAAAAAGAAATTGTTTGTGTTTATTTCATCTGAAGCACTCTTCGCCCTGACGAATTTTAAAACACGATCCTCATCGCCAAGATTATCACATTATCTACACCCAAAAATCTTGACACAACAAACACTGCTTTAAAGTACAGCCTAAGAGGTTAGTTAATAGCATCCATATGCGGGCAATTATCCAACAATCTGATCCTTATTCATTGACGTATACGTTGCCAGATTCTCAGCAGTTGATCGATTCGCTTGTATTGCACGTATGTTTATCTGGTTTATTTGCATGCCCTCTCGTACCCGCTTCGTAAGAGCAAAACCACAAAACCAGAGGGGTTCCCTCGAGAGCCGCCTTTAATCCCATCGGTGAGATTGTAATTACACACGATAGCTCAAAACGGTTGGTCGCACTTGGTATATCGTGGCTGCGCAAAGTGCCGTTCTATTGTTGGTTGATATTTTATTAACAGCCAGATCACGAATCCACTTGTTTTCGATGAAATTTATGACGACCCTTAATCAAAGCACGTTTGTATACGACAAAAAAATCCCTAACCCTCTGTTGTAGGTATATGTAGATGCAGTTTGCTCACAACCATCGAAAGAGGATGACACAGGAAATTGCTATTTTATGTTCAGGCTGTTTTTTTTCGGGAAAAATTCTCTTTGTCATGTTTCTCCGATTCTGTTCCTCCCGCAATCCCACAATAGCGGTGCATTGTTTTTCCCTTTCGTGTGCTGTCGGGGCCACAAAACGAGTGCATGAGTTATAGCATTTCCCCTTCGAGCCCTGCCCTGAATGAAACTTCCTGCCCGACTGTCATGACGACGCCACGGAACAAATGGCCATAGAGGGTACCATCCTAATCAACGCGCGAGCGTGATTGATCCACTTGCCGCCACGAAGCCAGTCAGCCAGCACGATTCATTCGGATCACGTGCACCTGGCTGCTGGCAACAAATTTGAAACAAATTTCCCGGCCACGACCTCACCACAAATTACCATTCTCCCCTTCAATCCAGACCATGTGGATCAATCAAGCGGGAAAAATGTTCTCACTTACGGACAGGCAGCAGGGAGGAAAATTTAATTCGAAACCGTTGCCAATGTTTGTGCAGCGAAAAATCGAACGACGAAGGTCGGCCCGAAATAGAGCAATCAAGTGAGTCAATCGAACAGGCGTGCAGTTTTGCAAAATTCGTGCATAAATTAGCAATAAACTCTTTCCGATGCTGTTCCAGCTCAATCACCCGGCAGAACTTTGTCGTCGTTCGTGCTGCAGGACCACTCCAATCTCACCCTAGATCTAGTGATGACTTTGCTAATTTTAAACTCACATTTGCATGCAAATTAGCTGCATCGCATTTGCATTAGCGCATCTCAAAACCGCTGCGAATTGGAGGTCGGATGAAGGATGCGATTTGCCTTTTCTCGCAGCGCTGTCAGTCAGTCAGTCAGTTAGTCGACGAAGGGCTAGAAAATTAATACTCCATTATCAACACTCAATAACAATTATTCTTCGACTGCGAACGATACGCGAAGAGGGCACTGGATTATCCCCCCTCTAGGCGTCTCCTGTGTGAAAGGAAGTGTTGACTTTACCCCCTCGGGTTTATGGCTGAGAAAACACGTTGCCTGCCGGTGACTCCGGCTTGGAAACACGCTGCGCAGATACGCAGTACGTTTGGTTACGACTCAACGAAGGATGTTAGGTTCCCGCACGTAGTGATTTATGTCCTCAATGCACTTGCTCCGGTATGTTGTCATTGACATTGCGGGCAGTACTCTAGTTTATAGCTTCAGGGAAACTATTTACACGCATACACTACAGAATCTAAGAGCCAAGCGTCGAGTGGGTGGAGTTCACTGGGTTTCAGATGTGGTAATGCATCAAAAAGGATAAACTCTTCGGGTTGTGACATACTGTTATGCAGCGGCTCTCAGCCTGGAGCGGTGTTTGCATTTAACATGGCAAATCGTTTTATAAGCTTGTTGTAAGCTACTGTATTGTGAATTTACTTTTGATTGCTGGATTCGGAATTGGAAGTGGCATTCGCAGAACCTGTTCAGTCGTTTCCGGTACGTTTTTCTCAGTTTTTTTCTTTTCCCTAATAATTTCTTTTTCGTCCTTAACCACTCCTTTGGTCTTCCGAAGTTCGCGCTTCATCATGGCCCATTAGTTTTCGATCGGACACAGTTCAGGACAGTTTGGAGGGTTCATGTCTTTCGGCACAAAATTCACCGCAAATTAGTCGCATGCCACTCCTGTACGGAATAGTCACATGTCACGCTAAATCAGGTCAAAACACCGGGTTTTGATCGTGCAGTCTCAAAAACGGCCAAAGCACTAAGTTTTGTAAATCTCACCGTTCACGGTGCCTTTAGTTACGAATGGTTCCACAAGGGCAAATGGCCTGCCGAATCAGGTACTTTGAAGCGAATTTCGTCTCGATTTGGGAAGTTCTACACCTTGTAGATGTTCAATACGGATCATTTCTTGCCCCTCTGGATGGAATGTTGCAAAACATCAAACATCAGAAACATGCTTTTTTGGCTAAGTCCCGTGTCGAAATATGCGGATTCCGCTTGAAATTAGCAATCAGTGCTCTATAGGTTTTTCGTCCAGCTCCTAACTTTTGGTCCACAGTCATCTATTTCTGGAACCTTTGGAGAACACTTGAAAGGGTGCGAATCAAACTGGCTGGCTACGCACTTTTTCTTTGCGTGGTTTATCTTCCACCGGACCGCACTCGCGATTCGACATTGATTGATTCACATACTGAGTCACTGGAACGGATTTCCGCTCAAGCAAGCCCGGTTGATGAGATCCTGATTGTTGGTGATTTCAATTTCTCCGGATTAAAATGGCGCTCTGCTTCTGACGGATTTATGTTCGCTGATCCCGAATTGTCATCTTTTCATGCTGGTATCACCAGTTTGCTTGACTGCTACAGTCTAAATCTGCTGCGCCAAACGAATAATGTGGTGAACGAGAACAACAGAATCCTTGATCTCTGTTTTTCGAGCAAATCTGACTACGCGCCAAAAGTTACCGCAGCACCGTTCCCCCTGGTAAAGACTGTTAGACATCACCCTCCCCTGCATATATTGCTTGAAGCGATTCGAGTGAAGCATGACTGCAATGCTTCTGACACCGTCAGCTATAATTTTAGAAAAGCCAACTATAATAGCATTATTGACTTCCTGTCGAATATCCACTGGACTGAAATTCTCGACAATGATGATGTCAACGTTGCAGTGCAGACCTTCTCCAATGTTATGAGCTATGCTATCGATCGCTATGTACCCAAAAGAAGTGGCCTTCAATCTAAGCACCCAGCGTGGTACACTGCCGAGCTGAGACGGTTAAAAGCGACTAAAAGAGCCGCTCTGAAGAAGTACTCCAAGTTTGGGGGCTACGTGCTGCGACAACACTACGTTCATGTTAACCAAGTCTATAAAAAGACATCGAAGCGTTGCCATGCCGATTACTTGCGAAACGTGCAACGTAAGTTGAAGTCCGAACCTAAAACATTCTGGAAGCATGTAAACGAGCAAAGAAAGGAATCCGGGTTGCCTTCAACGTTGAGCTATGGAGGACGTATGAGCTCTAGTTTACAGGAGATCTGCCAACTATTCTCTGAAAAGTTCGCGAGTGTTTTCTCCAACGAGAAACTGACACCGACCCAGGCTTCACGCGCGGCTCTTAATGTACCTCAATCATACCAGTCTTTGAACTCTATCAATATCGACAATAATATGGTACAACTGGCGATTAGCAAAATGAAGGCTTCAACCTCGGCAGGCCCAGATGGTATACCAACTATTATTCTAAAAAAATGCTATGCCGGTCTAATTGAACCTCTTTGTCATCTGTTTCAATTGTCGCTATCAACCGGAGTATTTCCCGAACTCTGGAAATCGTCCTTCATGTTTCCAGTTCACAAAAAAGGTGATAAAAAGGTAGTTGACAATTACCGTGGTATTACAACGCTAAGCGCAGTTCCTAAGCTGTTTGAAATGGCTGTGTTGGAACCCATCTTCAGCCACTGCAAACAGTATATCTCCGAGACTCAGCATGGATTTATGCCGAAACGTTCAACATCTACGAATCTTCTGTCGTTCACAACATATGTTACAGATGCTATGTCCGACGGCCTTCAAACTGACGTTATCTACACGGATCTTTCAGCTGCTTTTGACAAGATAAATCACGCTATTGCAGTGGCAAAATTGGATAGACTTGGCTTTGGTACTAATATTCTCCGTTGGATGCAATCGTATCTCAGTGATCGTCGTCTAGCAGTCAAGATAGGTGATTGTGTATCCGAAGAGTTCTTTGCTTCATCTGGTATTCCGCAAGGCAGCCATCTCGGTCCATTGATTTTTCTTCTGTATTTCAACGACGTCAACTTTTGTTTAGAAGGACCACGGTTGTCTTTCGCCGACGACCTCAAGTTATACCATAGAATACGGAATACTGATGATGCAGCTTTCCTTCAACGCCAACTGGAAACCTTTGCGGAATGGTGCGAGATCAACCGAATGACCCTAAACCCCAAGAAATGTACGGTCATTACGTTCTCGAGGAAAAAAACGCCAATTCGATTCAATTACTGTCTAGCTGAATCCACAATTGACAGAGCGAATTGCGTCAAAGATCTCGGAGTTTTTCTCGATGAACAACTGACGTTTAAACAGCATATCAGCTATATTGTCGCAAAGGCATCACGCTGTTTGGGGTTCATAATGAGAATATCTAAGCACTTTTCAGATATTTACTGCTTGAAATCTCTCTACTGCTCACTCGTTCGATCAACTCTGGAATATTGTTCAGTTGTGTGGAACCCTCATTATCTCAACGGTGTCCATCGAATTGAGACAGTACAGCGCAGATTTGTTCGGTTTGCCCTTCGTCGATTGCCTTGGAGCAACCCTCACCAGCTGCCAAGTTATGAAAGCCGGGGTTTGCTTATTGGACTCGATACATTGCAAGTGCGACGGGATCTATTCCGTGCTATGACGATTTCGGATATTTTGCAAGATCGAATTGACTGCCCCGAGCTTCTCAGTGCGATAAATATGAATGTTCGCCCTCGCGCCCTTCGCAATAATTTATTCCTCCGATTACCTCTTCGCCGGACTAACTATGGAGTAAACGGTGCCATCATTGGTTTGCAGCGGACCTTCAACAGAGTGTCATCCGAGTTCGATCTTCACATTCCACGTAGCAGATTACATGTTGACTTTTTAAATAGATTAAGAAATTATCATTAGGACCACACTGTGTCTGTTGATATTAATTAATTAATAAATAATAAATAAATGGTTGAATGATGTACATTCATTGGTTTTCCTAAGACGCAATGCGACAACCCAGAATTTTGCATCTGGGTGAACAAAATCTTTTCGCGAACGGTTTGCTGATTTCCTTTCATCTCGGCTGGAAACTCACTAACAACTGCAAAACTTAGCGCATGTAAACGATACACTCTAAAGCCAAACTGGGTAAAATTCCCTTTATTAATCTCTCACTTTGTGTAAAATCTACTCAAAATCAGTAACTCGTACTGCACGTTACCAAAAACATGAGTAACACCCATAAAAGAAAATCACATCGACATTCATCCAATGATTGATTCAATCTTACTCGATGTAGGGCATGTTACTACAAATATGTTGATGGCACCAGCCATTATCTGAGTAAAGCCTGCTGTTGACCTCTTGTTAGTGACGAATGAGAGGGTAACCGGGCGATAAACCCTTTTTGGGAAGTTTGTTCAAAAAACGTCCTACGCTGATCCACTTTGTTCGACGTTTGTGGAATGTAGGGCTAGTTTTTTCGTAGGGTTTTGACGTCTTACACGCAACTCAAAAGACATTGCACGTAACGCAAAATACATTATGAATTTCTATTTTGATGGAAATAAATGCATTTAATTTCGCTGATTTGCAAAAATGCATCACAAATAATCTGCCCCTAGACTCCACTACACCGGTGCACCGCCATTGAAAACGGCATAACTCTACTCAGACGACTCTACTTTCGGAATCACTAGCTCGCCCATGCAATGGAAAATTTGCCTCATGTTAAGGTTCCTAACAGCTTACTTACGACTACAGATGCAAAATCAAACCAAATGAATTTGGCTTGTTTTCGTCACTAAATACCTAACCTCAGTCGGTTTTTTAATGCAAAAGTTTTATCATTTCAATTTCAGATTAATTCAGTGCCTTTTCTTTTTAACGGGAATAATTTTGTCCCTATTATTGACTCGAATCAAAAGACGTCGAAATATCAATTGACGATAGGTTCATGGCCCCATATTATGGGCTCGAATCAAAATTCGTCGAAATGTCAATTGACGATAGGTTCATCCGGAGTGTTCATTTGTGTTTACATTTTGCTAGCATTGTCAATTTTATTTTATGTCCACCACCCAATGGACTTAAACTAGGGATAGCCCCTACGTTTGAGTAAGCCGGGCAAACGAGTGGATCACAGGTTCGCTTGCTTCCGACGGTGGGTCGGTGGTCACCTCGCCCGGCGGATCTCAGCGGCTTTGCGCCTAGGCCTCGGTTATGCGGCTAAGCCGCATCGAAATGGTATCCCTTAAATATTCTAACTAGAATCGGTTGTGTCACTGGAGCCGGAATACGAATTAGAACCAGCCAGCATTCCGGCTGAGCTAAACTGAGAATTTTAGTAAAATTTAATCTGTAAATAAAAATTTTCTGGCAACGCTCCAGCACCCCGCTGAATTCTAACGATGTCACCACCTGGGCGCCAGGTTGACGATATGAAATGAACTTTGTTTACTTTCGGCATGTTTTGATTCGAGCCAACAACATCCAGCCTAGGTTCATGGCCGGATGTTGTTGGCTCGAATTAAAACTTGTCTAAAGTAAACAGAGTTCCGTAATGGTACCGCCCAGGTGGCGAAATCGTTACAGTTCTACGGGGTGGTGGAGCATTGCCAGAAAATTTTTATTTCTTAGATTAAATTTTAGGAAACTTGCCAGTTAAGCTCAGACGGAATGCTAGCTGGTTCTAATTCACACTCCGGCTCCAGTGACACAACCGACTGTAGTTAGAATCGGGTGTTCCACTGGAGCTGGAATACGAGTTAGAACCAGCGAGAATTCCGGCTCACTTCCGGTTGAACTTTACCTGGTTCCGGTAATTATCCGACACCCTTTAGGAACCCCTGTTTAAGGTGGACTAGTACGATGCGGGTTAGCCGCATAACCCAGGCCTAGGAACCGAAGTGGCGCCATGCGAGGTAACCATTGACCTGTGATCCACTTGTTTGTCCAGCTTACTCAGACATAGGGGCTATCCCTAGTTTTAAATCCAACTGAGCGGTAGCGAAGTCGGATAGCACCCGCAAAAGCGATGTGACGTAGAGGTGTGCGCCGCGCCGCCGATTTCAGGTAACAATCGGCGGCGCGCCGGCGTCACGCCGATGGGCTTACTACTTTTACATGCAATCGTCGGCGTGGCGCGGCGGCGGCGGCGTGGCGCACACCTCTAATGTGACGTAGCCACATTGCTGGAATCAAAATAAAATTGGCAACGCTTGCAAAATATAAACACTCCGGATGAACCTATCGTCAATTGACATTTCGACGACTTTTGATTCGAGCCATAATAGGTGCCCTAGGTTCATCCGTAGTGTTCATTTGTGTTCAACATTTTGCTAGCGTTGCCAATTTTATTTTGATTCCACCACCCAATGTGGCTACGCCACATTGCTTTTTACGCGGGTTTAAATAACGGACGGCCCCTATGTTTGAGTAAGCCAGGCAAATGAGGTTTGCTTGCTTCCGGCGGCGGGTCGGCGGCCACCTAGCCTGGCAGATCCTCGGTTCTTAGGCTTCGGTTAAGCTGCATCATACCTTAAACAGGGGTTCCTGGAGGGTATCGGATGGTTATCAAAAGTTTGCTGAAACATAATCTTAGAAATGAATTTTTTTCTGGCAACGCTCCAGTTCCCCATTGAACTCCAACGATTTCGCCACATGGGCGCTAGTTTGACGCTACAGAATGAACTTTGTTTACTTTCGATGAGTTGTAATTCGAGCCAACAATATCCAGCTAGCTTATTGGCAAAATACAGGACGGATCCGGAAAAAAATGTTGGGGATGGGGCCTGAATTGCGATTTAGAAACGAACATTGTGCAATACGTAATACGTTAATCGTGTATAGCTTTGCATTGTCTTTCTGACAGATGGTGCTAAACAATCCAAATAAGATGAATTTGATACTGATTTTAAATTGAAACGTTTTTCAAAATTGCTCATTAAATTTATTATTTCGGTGGTGAGGGAGTCAGACCGGCAGGGTTCCTCACCTGGATTTGCGCCTGGCGAAATATCAACCAGGGCTTCTGGTGCGGCCCCTTAGGATGTCGTTCACCTTATTTCCCACAGCGAGAATTACTGGTGCTTTTGAATTCCTTTCGGTTAGCTGAGAAATGAAGCTATACACTTACAATATTGTATACAAAGGTGAAAAAATTACAGCATAACGTGAACTATGCAACTAACATAACAGTGGTTCGCATCATGCTTTGCCAAAACAAACCACGCTACAGTGAATGTGAGTCAATTGCAGCAACTTCCAACCAATGCAAAATTGATACCCTGACGAGTTACAGAAGGAATAAAGGAGTGCATACTTTTTTTCTTTTTAACATTAGTACTAAAAATCGATTAATGTGTTCTCAAATGTTGAAAGATTCTCTTCATGGCAACAAAAAAGTTCTGTCACACAATATGTTATGTACTCAGGCAGCACAACAATATGTATCGAAGTTGTTAAGAAAGGTTCAAAATATTTCATCGGGAAAAAATGTATTTATTCATTTTGATATAACTACATTTCAATACAAAAATGTTTTCCAACCAGTGTTTTATCAGTTTTCATTACAAACACTAAACACCTCTACGCAATCCTCCAAACTTATATGATCGATATACCCACGCCCCTGTCATATGCGCCCAAGCGCTCTTATGACACTCTGGTGAATTATTCGGTTACAAACGGTTTTGACCTACGACACTAGTCTGTTCTTCCTTCCACCTAATCGGAAGGGTCAAAATTTTCCACTTATTCATTGCCAATAAAAAAACAAACGAAAACCACATTCAGTCTCCAGGAAGAAAAAAAAACTAAACGAAGAATGAAACTAGGGGACAACATTACTAACCTCCCCTAAAAACTCATACAGGCAGTTACAATACAGATATGGATTTCAACCAATGTTTTGTTTCACACTTCATATTCAACAGAGCGCGAGTGCAGTTGTTTCCTTGTTTTAAAAGTCACTTGCTTTCGGCTACCCCCAGGGGTGTTTGAGCTGTTGGGAAAAGATATATGGAATTGTCTGCTTTTGTCGAACTATATCCGCATTGCTTCTATATTTTCTGACTAGAACAGATTTTGTGCGGCAACGGAATGTTGCCGGTAATGAAGCACATTTTAGCATTTCCGAAACGGAGCTGGACGGCAAAATCGGATCGCCATCGGAGCGGCCTAAAAAACTTTCAGTAGAGACTAGAATAACAAAAAGACGCCATCTTTGTTCAGTGAAAACAAATCAACTGGCAACCCCGTTACAGACTACAAGCAATAATGTTGCGAATGTTCAAGTCTAACGTAACTTGTTTGTTGTTCTTCCATTTGCTTCTCGCAAAAAATAATTATTCCCTGCGTTTTTTAGTTTATTGAGTTTTCGACCAATTTTTACATGAATTTGCCCGCAGGAATGAAATGTTTGGCGAAATTCTAGAGCAACAAAGCCGCACTGGGATTTACGATTGTGATTTTCTTCGATTCTCAGCGAAGAGCAGATTTTTTGTACATGTCGTCTTACCTTTTTGGTGGTAGCAAAACCTCCGTTATTTGTTTTGTTTTGGCGATTTATAACGGCTTCCAATTTGAATGTGCGCATCACATCAGATTAGTATTCATTTACCTCTTTCTATATTTCGTCCTCGCATCAGACAAGCCTATTTCCTCTTTCTTATAATATTTGTTGAACAAAATGGACTACTGCCAGTGGAATAACATTCAAGTATAGTAAGAAGCCTCCAGTCGAAATACTAGTAGGCTTTAATCCAGCGGATTTTGTGTGTTTTAACTCAGCCGGGATGCTGGCTGGTTTTAATTCGTATTCCGGCATCGATTCTAGTTAGAATTCTTAAGGGGTACCATTTTGATGCGGCTTAGCCATATAATCGAGGCCTAGGAACCGAAGCGGCGCAAATCCGCTGAGGAAATGCCGAGGTGGCTATCGACCCGTCGTCGGAAGCAAGCGAACCTGTAATCCACTCGTTTGACCGGCTTACTCAAACAAAGGGGCTATCCCTAGACAGCACGCGCAAAACCGATTTGGCGTAGCCACATTGGGTGCTGGACACAAAATAAAATTGGCAACGCTAGCAAAATGGGGCCCATATTATTGGCTCGAATCAAAACTCGTCGAAATGTCAATTGACGATAGGTTCATCCGGAGTGTTCATTTGTGTTTACATTTTGCTAGCGTTGCCAATTTAATTTTGTGTCCACCACCCAATGTGGCTACGCCACATCGCTTTTGCGCGTACTGTCCGACTTCGCTACCGCTCAGTCGGACTTAAACTAGGGATAGCCCCTATATTTGGGTAAGCCGGGTAAACGAGTGGATCACAGGTTCCAGGGCTTCCGACGGCGGGTCGGTGGCCACCTCGCCCGGCGGATCATCCTGCGCTGCTTCGGTTCCTAGGCCTCGGTTATGCGGCCAAGCCGCATCGAAATAGTACCTCTTGAATATTCTAACTAGAATCGGTTGTGTCACCGAAGCCGGAATACGAATTAGAACCAGCCAGCATTCCGGCTGAGCTTAACTGGGAAGTTTAGTAAAATTTAATCTGGAAATAAAATCTTTCTGGCAACGCTCCAGCACCCCATTGAATTCTAACGATTTCACCACCTGGGCGCCAGGTTGACGATATGAAATGAACTTTGCTTACTTTCGACAAGTTTTGATTCGAGCCAACAACATCCAGCCAGCAAAATGTAAACACAAATGAACACTCCGGATGAACCTATCGTCAATTGACATTTCGACGAGTTATGATTCGAGCCAATAATATGGGCCCCATCTGTCACATTCGAACTCCAATTCGAACTTCCAAGCAAACAAACCACCGAGAATTGTCAAACGAAGTTCATCCGGCTCATTTCTTTTGGAACAGCAATGTCCAGATGCTGCCCACACCCGATAATTTTGTAAATTAAGGGACTACTCCAGAACCAACAGCAAAATTTTATGCTGTTTTTTTCTCGTTCATCAGCATTAGTCTGCAAACTATCTACCATAGCTGCATATTTTAGTAGAATTCGAGCAGATTGTAAAAAAGACCACACCCCATCCAACATCGAATGTTCGATGTTTGCCAGAATCATTAATAATCACACAGTGACACTGCTAACTTGTTATGCAATAAAATGCCTACTACACCAGAGAAAGCGCTAATTTCCGATCTATTGATCTGATTAAACGAACCAACCCTCCATTGGAGTGTCCAATATGCAAATCATACCGCACAAAGTCCACATTCTTGATCACCCATATGAGATTGCTTTTTTATTCATATTCACATGAAAATTAACCACTTGTTCTTGCGGTGACAAGCCGTTTGCACCCTCTTTAACCTCCCTTTGTAAATATGTACATGATTTGGTTTCGTCGAGGGAGCATTGGTCAGCATTTGTGCAACGGTAAAAAAATGTGGTAATGAAATATGTATGTATGTATTAGCAATATATTGCCATAGTCTTCTTTCCAGTGTCAATGCTCATAAAACCATCAAAACCACGAGACCGCCACCACTTTACCCGAATCTGCCTTCTCGATCTATTTCGCCCTCCCAATCACCTCGCACCCCAAATTATGTGCCTTTCTGATCTTTCATGCATTTTTTTCAAACATTTTTTCTCTCTTTCTCCTTTATCTTTGCAGCGTGACGGTTCCCGGCTATCAGGGCAATCTGCAGGCGGCAGTGTCCCACACCTCGTCCCTGGCGGCCTGGGAACGATTCGGTGTCGAGTTCATCCTGACCTTCGTCGTGGTGCTGTCCTACCTGATCTCGACTAATTCCTACAAAAAGTACTTTGGCTCGTCGGCGATCGCCATCGGTGCGGCCTACAGTGCCTGCAGTTTCGTCTCGGTAAGGATTCACCTTTGTGCGTTCGAGCAACGAACCGAACATTGTATGCTATAGATAAAAAAAATATGCTGCGAAACAAGGGCCAAGGTTAATTGGGGTCTATTGATGGAAGGGAATCAATTTCACGCGTGTGTTTGTTGGTGGAGTTTCTACCAATTTTGATTTACGTTCGAGTCCAAAAGTTGTTGCTTTAAATTAGACCCAAACAACCATTTCGAGCCTGTGAAACTCGTAAATAACTCATGATGAGATTATCCATTTCCTGTTCGATGGCATTAGCTTTGCATGCAACGTACTGACATTGTAATTTTTTTGCTGCTAGTTAAACAAATTTAGTAGACTTTTTTGTTATTTGTATTCAAAAGTGCAAATGCTTCATCCTGTCATCGTCAGCACCGGCGTTTATCCCGGTTGCATGGACAGAACGAACCCCGAGGGCGAAAGGTAATGGCCATTATGTCAGCTTGCATACTCGTTCACTGATGGTGGAAAGCTTCCAAGGAATAAGTTCACCTGTCTTTTCTGGCAAACATTTAGATTTTAATGAAGTATTTACGGTGCCCCCCTCTGTTGCAGCACTCAAGGGTATGCTTGATATCGAAGGCATGTCTATTGAATTCGCTAGCAGCCGTCTCATCCCGCACGGTACGGGGTACGGAACTGGGAAAATGGAAAAAACGATAGGAGGCCAAGTCCTAAGTAAGGGAAAGATAACGAGAACTAAGTTTCACAATTTGAAAAAAAAATCTAACTCATCGCAAAAGTCATAATTTTACGGTGCAATTAGAAGTTTGCCTTTGGTTCGTAGCAGCGTCTCTGGGCTATCGTCATCGACATATTTAGATCTTAAATCACAGAGTACAGAAATGTAAGCTAGAATAATTTTGGCCTATAAACCTATATAAATTAAAATTTAAACATAGTAACAAACACAAAACAACAGTTATTTTTCTTATATCATTGCCGGACGTTCCCACCTCCATCATTCACGGGGAAAAATAAAGGATAGGGAAAGTGTTCATGCTTCATCTACTTAACGGGAGGACGACGACTCACCAGTCTCTTCCATAACTGCAATGTGTAGTTTGTTAGCTAATTATTTAGTTATTGTTCGAGTACTTTTTGATTTTTCTTTAAACCGGCAGCCGACTATCAAGAGTAACCTGTTTTATAAACAATGGCAATTTGCACACAAAATTCCCGGTCGTGGGAGTATTGCATAGACAAGCAAATCGTATCTACAAGTGCTAAATTTTAGCTTTTAATGTATAGTGACAACGGCAAAACTTAAATGGGCGAGACGCGAAAATGTTTAAATATTGTGAAATTTGGTATTTGAACTTGTTGTAGGGTTCGTCAGAGGTATGTCATAATAAGAATTAGTGAAATGATAAATATTCACGCATTTCAATTTTTCCATCTTGATTCATTGATATTTGCTCTTTTGACACTGAAAAACACGAAAAATTGTTTCTTAAAAGTAGTTATCCTCTAGGGAGAGATATGCGAAGGCGTCATCTTGAGCCAGCTTATTGTCAAAATTTTGAGCCAGTCATCATTATTTGACTGCATTGGTGCAATATTTTTGGGTAGTAATGTTAATTTTTTATTTTTGTTGTTAAACATTAGACAAAGAATTATAAATAGGCGCTATTGTAAGTTGAACTTTCCTGACAAGAATAATGCTGTTCAATTAGGGTAACCAACCAAACCAAAGATCGGATTCCCGGCGGAATCATCGGTAATACCTTCTATCTGATTTTTTCCGGATGGTTGCGTTGTCGGCAGTGTTGCTTTTGGTTGATCTGAAGAGATGATTTTTTGTCCGAAAGCTACATGGTATATTTTATGAATCTAATCTATGTTCTGTAGATTGTTTACGTTGTTCGATAGGGTCAAAAATGGTTTTCTGCAGGAAATAGATCCATCATCAAATGTTTACTGGAAGAAAACGTTTGAATGTGCTTTTTTGGTTTTCCTCAAACTCCTATAACTGCGTAACGTGCGAATACACAGGAACGGAGTTTTTTGCAACATTCTCTTTTTATTATATACATATTTACTGATTTTTTGTTTGAATAATACTTGCGCTACATAGCCGCATAGAATACAGCAACGGGAAGTCTTCCGGAACTCGAAAAATTCAACCCATTTATCGTGTAATGCAGCATCCTTCGGGTACCGAAAAAAAAACTTATTTCAGCTATTAGAGCGTAATTACAAGGCCGATTCGCATAACATTTTCCAATGCACTTCATTTCTTATTTTTAAAATAAAAGTTATGATAATAATGTCACGCTAAACTTGGTTCGCAATAAGTGATGCTAGTTTTTCATCGCGATATTTACCGTTGCTAGTTTGCCTATTTTTCCTTCGCATATCTCTCCCTAGAGGATAACTACTTAAAAGTCATATTGTTTTAACAACCACGAGCAGTTAGTGCATTTTGCAATTATTTGAGTGATTGAGTCTGGATAATTCACAATTTCAAAAATAAAAACTCGCATTTTCACGATAACTTTTTCGGATAAATTAATCCGCCGAAGAATGAGTAAATGATCGGTAAAATTGTTCTCGATACTATTTGTGGAGACGGCGACTCATCTTATCCTGAAAAATGTTGACATCGGATAAACTCTCCCACGGGTGAGTGAGTGAGATTAACGAGTGGTTCCTAATGCCTTCGTTCTTAAAGAAAAAATGAATATTTCTTTTCATTCGTATATTTAAAACAGCTAATTGTTTTAACTTAACTTATTGTTTATTGCTTTAAAAGTTTAAAAAAATAACTTTTTCCATCAAATATATTATAAAAACAGCGAGCCTGGCAGCCATGCAAACCTTCCAGATAGTAAAAGTAAGACGAAGTTTGCTTCTGACACTTTTCAATGTCAAAAATCTGTCAGGTCAAAGGATGCACTTTTGATCACACTTTTGATTCATCACACTTTCAAACTGTGCAATTCGATTTCGTGTGAACTGTGCAGTAATGCAAACTCAAATGAACACTCCGGATGAACCTATTGTCAATTGACATTTCAACAAGTTGTGATAGCTGACAGGTGGGGGTCTATTACTGACTCGAATCAAAACTCGTCAAAATATCAATGGACGATAGGTTCATCCGGAGTGTTCATTTGTGTTTTCATTTTGCTAGCGTTGCCAATTTTATTTTGATTCCACCATCCAATGTGGCTACGCCACATCGCTTTTGCGCGTGCTGTCCGACTTCACTACACGCAGAACTTTTCTTATGCATCGATAGTATACTTTTCTATCTGCCTCTCGTTTCTTCTGCTGTAAATTTTATGCATTGGACATATTCAGTCCATCCACTAATTGAATGCTTACTTGAAGTATAAGCTAGAAAATGCATAAAAATCACAGCAGGAGAAAGTAGACGGGAATAGAAAGTATGCTAACTATGCATATTTTTGTTTCTCAGTGTACCGCTCAATCGAACTTAAACTAGGGATATACCCTATGTTTGAGTAAGCCGGGCAAACGAGTGATTCACAGGTTTAGTTGCTTCCGACGACGGGTCGGCGGCAACATCGCCCGGCCGATCCTCAGCGGCATTGCACCGCTTCGGTTCCTAGGCCTCGGTTATGCGGCTAAGCCGTATCGTACTGGTCCACCTTAAACAGAGGTTCCTGAATGGTATCGGATGGTCACCGGAATCCAGTAAAGTTTAACCGGAAATGAACCGGAATTCTCGCTGATTCTAATCCGTATTCCGGCTCCAGTGACAACCGATTCTAACTAGAATCGATTGTGCCACTGAAGCCGGAATGCGAATTAGAACCAGCCAGCATTCCGGCTGAGTTTAACTGGGAAGTTTTTTAAAAAAAATTCCGGGAAATAAAAATTTTCTGGCAACCCTCCAGCACCCCGTTGAACTCTAATGATTTCGCCACCTGGGAACCAGTTTGACGCTACACGGATACGAAAAACTACCCAAAGTTGAGCTCTTTTGACTCAATCTCGGGGTATCGTGGAATAAGGTTAAATTAGGTAAACCGTGTTGAAGGTAGTTTCCCTTTAACCAAGGCAAAAATCACAACTCATTGATTGGTTTTTTATACTCAACCTTGAGTTAAATATGCTTAAATTTAAGTTGAATCTACCTAATTTTGAGTATACCTCAAACAACTCATAAGTACGGGCCCATATTATTGGCTCGAATCAAAACTCATCGAAATGTCAATTGACGATAGGTTCATCTGGAGTGTTCATTTGTGTTTATCTTTTGCTAGCGATGCCAATTTTATTTTGTGTCCAGCACCCAATGTGGCTACGCCACATCGCTTTTGCGCGTGCTGTCCGACTTCGCTACCGCTCAGTCGGACTTAAACTACACTAAAAAAAAGTAAACGTTATGCCTATTGATTTTACACATAGATTTTTGCAATTAACGGAGGCATATAGACACTATTTGCTGGCACATAAACCTAATGTGTGTATTTACAAGAAATATTAATCTTACATTCACATTTCATAACTATTAGCCACATAAAACCCCATTCTATAACAATATGCACATATAACTTATGTGTGTGCATACATAGTTTATACAGTTGACACATAGAAGGTATGTGTGCGCGTGATAACAATAGCATTTCTTCTTCATATGAATTTTAAGCGGTTTGAAGCAAATAGAATTAACGTTTGGATTTTTTTCAGTGTAGGGATAGCCCCTATGTTTGAGTAAGCCGGGAAAACGAGTGGATCACAGGTTCGCTTGCTTCCGACGGCGGGTCGGTGGCCACCTCGCCCGGGCCTCGGTTATGCGGCTAAGCCGCATCGAAATGGTACCCCTTAAACATTCTAACTTGAATCGGTTGTGTCACCGGAGCCGGAATACGAATTAGATCCAGCCAGCATTTCGGCTGAGTTAAACTGGGAAGTTTAGTAAAATTTAATCTGGAAATAAATTTTTTTTGGCAACGCTCCAGCACCCCGTTGATTTCACCACCTGGGCGCCAGGCGATATGAAATGAACTTTGTTTACTTTCGACAAGTTTTGATTCGAGCCAACAACATCCAGCCCATAAGTACCTTATTCCAAGGAAGACCTTGAGTGAGTCGAATCTCTCGCTTTGTTTTTTACAACACCAATAAGTGCGAAAGCGATGCAAAACTCAATAGTACCTAAATTTAAGTTAAAATAACTTATTCTGTGGGTTGTTTTATTTGTCCATTACGGAATGAACTTTGTTTATTTTCGACAAGTTTTGATTCGAGCCAACAAACGTCCAGCCTGGCAGGGATGCCAGGTACTTTTGCGTCGTATCTGCAGTGAAATTTCAAAAAGTCTGCAAATATTTTCAAATGTCTGCAAATATGTAAATGGAGAAAATCGTACCTTAATAAAGTTTATTCAGTATTTCTATTCCAATATACGGTTTTACTTTGTCAATAGATTTATATTTTGTAAAGAAAAGCTTATTTAAAAATTTGTTACCTCAAGTGCAATATACTGCAAAAAATCATAATTATTTAATAATTGTTTATGCTGCTCAATATCTTCTGTTGTTACTCACCTGCTGCAAGTCAATTAATTAATTTCGAATCTTGTATCTAGTCTGTACCCATTCGATTGCATTAGTGAATCGAGTTGTTTGCTTGTTTTTTTTGGGGATTTAACCTCGCCCGTAAAATGAAAATATTTACAAAATATTATAGTTACATATCATTGTTGTATGATAATTTTCTTGTATATACTGGGGGTTATTAGTATCTGGTGGTTTGGGGCCGTGGGAAACCTCTCCGGTACCCGATCCGGGTGTGGTAGAGGGCTCAAAGCTAGAGAATTGTGTATGGGTATCCTGACCGGGATGGTCGTTCCGGTGCGTGGGTGGGGGTTGTCCGGCTCATATGCCGTATATTGTTGGGCAGGCCCGTTGCTGGAGTAAACGTGGTGGGTCTCGGTTTAAATGGTGTTGAAGAGGCAGGCATCCTTCATGAAGTAGAGGACAATTTCCTTCTTTACTGGATCGTTGGACAGTGCGTCGCGAATTGAAAGTGGAATGTCGTACCTTATCTGGAGGTCCTGGAGCTACAAGCAGTTGTAGAGTAGATGTTCCAATGTTTTCCGGTCCCACATGTGGTACAGGTTAAGGGTGGTACGTTGGATATTGTATGCGCGTCCGCAATCTAGAGAACAATTTCTGTTCTTTCCAGTCCTATCGGTCGTCTCATTTGACGGGGAGTCCCTTAATTTTATGTAGGTGTCCCCGAGACGCCCGCCAGTGACCGATGAAGTTGTTGCTGA
>NW_026684101.1:0-8000 GCF_030247195.1 Topomyia yanbarensis | reverse complement strand
TTCGATTCTTGTATATTTTTAGTTTCGATATATGATTAAGACCACTGCATTCGCTATATTTGTATGCGTACTTTAGGAAAGTTACAATAATGGCAAACTATAACTAGACCAACCATTCTAGTCTATACATGAAATGTGATTATATTGTCTAAAATTTGATTTTTCTTCACTGATCCGGGTTTGTTACCACACACAATCGAAAGGTTTTTAGAAGCTAATCTTATGCTATAAAGATTTAGTTCTAGATATTAGTTCGGTCACAGTTTTCTGTTCTTTCTTCAAATCTTCTTAAATAAGTTCAATCGGATTCGATCACCTACTACAAATGAAATGACCTGATAACCAAGAAGGTTTGCTTAAATATGAAATACTCGATGTTGATTGGTTGTGATTAAACCATACGTAAGAAATATATTTCATTTATTATTACTATAAATGGTCGGTGTTAAGTCAGACCGGACTAAGTCGCAAAACATCAAAAAATGAGGTAATGATAGCACTGGATAAAGAAATTCTTCATCTACATTCCACTTTTACAAGATTTGAAATATGAAACAATAAACAAGAATTATGGCAAAAACTATTTTCCAATTATAATGTAGAGGATGCTGCGGTTCAAACTTTAATCGCGTTTTTCTCGAAATCAATGCACTGTCACTTAGTCCGGTCTGACCTAACACCGACCAAATGTACTAAGAAAATAAATATTTTACATTAAGTAGTATAGTCCTACGTCTACAGTTCGTGCAACCCCATAGGGCTGCCCCTTGTAGTTTTGTCTACTTATTTAGTACATGGCATTCGAAAGATATAGTAATCAAGTATATCCCCTGCAAGTTTGAAAATATTTCATTGACGGAATCGAAATTTATAACGGTTTGGATGTGGTATGCGGTCATAGATGGGTTTTTTACCAGACTTCAAGCGTGAATCCATGTTTGTCCATTGACTATTTAGATCGTTTATACGTGTCGCGGTTTTTAAAGGAAAACCTGACCATTTAACTACATAAATATAATGTACAAAAGGTGTTATTTATATGGTGCACTGAAAAAATATGAAAATAGGGTTGTCTACCAAACGTTAAATATAATGTGAAAACTAAAAATATGAATAAAAGTTGGAATGTTTACTACAAAAGGCCATATCTCAATGGTTTGTTGACCGATTCTAATAATTGTTTTTTTCATTATTGAACAGGTAAACATTTCATTGTTAATTTACATTAAGAAGATTATAAAATAGAGTCATCTACATCAATAAATAGACGACATAGTTAATCTCACCTATATGTATTATCATTATTTAGTTAATATTTTTGTTTTAAAAATAGCTGCCTATCCATTTTTATATACTAGTTGATTGCAATTGCTGTATAAACATCTGAATGTCAAATTCTCATGATAAGTTCATTTCGACAATAAAACTGACAATAGTTAAAGATATGAGCATATGAACTTGTATTAATAACATCCCCTTTGAACAGTTTTAACATCTGTCAACCCAACCAGCGATTGTACAAAATTTCCAACAAAAACCTATCATAACATAAATTGATCTGAATCAGCATATACCTTCATATTTTTTAAATTTATGGTTTTATTTTTCCATCATTTGTATTATGCGTTCGTTGCATTCAACTAATGTATAGGTCATCGTTTTGAATACAAGATATTCACTAAATAGTGATAATACATATAATTGAGGATAATTATGCTGTCTATTGTTTGAAGTAAACAACTCTGTTTTATATTCTTCTTAAAGAAAATTAACGATGAAACGTCTATTTGTTCAATAATGAAAAAATAATTAGAATCGGTCAACAAACCATTGAGATATGGTCTATTGAAGTAAACATTCCGACTTTTATCCATTTTTTAATTTACACATTATATTTAACGTTTGGTAGACAACCCTATTTTCATATTTTTTCAGTGTACCATATAAATAACACCTTTTATGTAACTAAATGGTCAGGTTTTCCTTTAAAAACCGCGGCACGTATAAACGATCTAAATAGTCAATGGACAAACATGGATTCACGCTTGAAGTCTGGTAGAAAACCCATCTATGACCGCATACCACATCCAAACCGCTATAAATTTCGATTCCGTCAATGAAATATTTTCAAACTTGCAGGAGATATACTTGATTATTATATCTTTCGAATGCCATGTACTAAATAAGTACACAAAAAAATTTTTGCTCGTAGAGATAGGACCAAACCCGTGGGTGTTTGCTGGTAGCCTTATGAAACGTGTCATAAAACTTCAAATTGCAATTTCTCTCGAATCCCTCGATGGATCATTTTGAAATTCACTAAGAAGATGCTTGGATACTGTATATTTCGAATGCCGTATGACAAATTTATGGTCATTTTTTTGTTAATAACGCTTTTAGGAACACCGTGGTTATGCAATCACTCTGAATATCGTCAACCTAATCATGGCCCGGAGGACCGACTGTCATATACCATTTGACTCAGTTCGTCGAATTCGGCAAATGTATGTGTGTGTGCGTATGTATGTGTGTATGTATGTATATTAGGGTGACAATGATTTACATGAAAAAAAATTTCACAACCTACACCCCCTAGCGTCGTTCCAAATCATGAAAAAATGACACTGTCCAAATTTGAGCGAAATCGGTTAACCCTAACCCCTCCCCCAACTAGCTTAAAGTTTGTATGGGATTTTTGGCCAAAATGTATGGGGAAACTCACAGTTCACATTATCGCCCCTGGAGGTCGCTGTTAACTTCCAAACACGGACCTAGGAAGGAGTTAAGCTTTTGAAGATATGCCGAACAAGTTTGTCGAAGACTGCAAGACAATCCAACCAACCGTTAAAGAGTTATTAACGTTTAAAGTTGGATACTGCTGCTTAACATGCGCAAAGGGCGTTCTCCGCTTATCTCATATATGTGACCCACATGCAAAGGTGGGGCAAGGTAGGAAAAACTCATATATCTCTGAAACGACGAGAGATAGAAAGTTATGATGTTCCACAAAGTTGTAGAGAAATAAAAGGACTTTTTGGTTTCACTGGGAAGTTTCAGGATTTCTCCGCATGGTGGCGGTAATGAGCCAAGCAATTTAAAGGGAATGCTGCTATCTGTACAGCGCTAAGAGATGGAGAATTTGGATGTTCTACAAAGTTGTAAAGTAGCAAAAAATACTTTATTCTCTCATTTGAAAAATACAAAATTCCACCACATGGTGGCGCCAGTGAGCAAAATTAATTCAAGGTAATACGCCTATCTATACAATGGTAAGAGATAATGCAATCTGATGTTCTACGAAGTTGTAGAGCATTTCAAAGGCTTTCGTGTATAAATATAATTTAGGCCGCATAGTGGTGCTAACATCAATGTATTATCGAGAATGAATATATTTTGATACACCTTTTGAATGTTTTCTATTTTTTCCGCACAATAGCGTTAGAGAATCAAACTAGTTTAAAATAATACTCTTATTTCTTGTGCAAAGTTTCTTTTATTATACATAACATGTTACAGATTTAAGACTCTCAGGTTATAATAAAATTTATATTCTTGACTTTCTTTGTAATCCCATTGATATTTCTCCTGTTGTCTCATTCATTAACCTTTTTTAATTTTTGAAGCAACTGTTGACTAGTTCTAAGAACGCTCTCTCCTCAAACACGTCATGAACAGTGCCGCGCGTCAGTGCTCGTTGAATGCCTCCCGCAGAAGAAGCGCACTCTATGCGCCATGAACTCATTTAGACAGGCATTGGTTGCACGATTACAGGGCTGATATTTTGGTGATAGGTGAAAACTACTACGGTCATTCGAATGCCGATTAGTGACTTTTTCATCATATCTGGTCTCATTTATTACTTAGGAATAGGGCTCAAAATATATTCTGTCACCTTACGCGGACTACTAGACTTAAACACTACATTCCGCTAATAATGCAGTCTGGGATAAATACCTAAGTATGCTACAATCCAATTCGCGCTGTGCTTCTATTATAATCAGCATCCCCTATCACCTTGCAAACAAGCAAAGCGTGCATGGCAACTGCGCTGCCTGCCCAGTCGGGGGGGTACATCACCAGATATTTGAATTTTTCTTTGTGCGACTATTCCGGCAAGGAAGGATCGTCTCCTGCTATAACTGCAACATTGCTGCCGGCGCTCGTCGATCGCTCTGTCGTAGTGAAGACTGAACCGGCTGGGTAGTGTCGTTTTGCTTTGTGCGTTTCATCGCGCATGTTGCTTGCTATCGCCGCAGAGATGTGGTGTATGTTGTTGCCGTTGGTGCTCGTTGGTCGCCTCGAGACGTGCCATGTGCTGCGAACCCAACTCAATTGATATTGGTTATACGAGTATGGGGCTGATACTTCGGCAGTAAGCAAAGGGTGCTAGGGCAATTTGAATGCCGGATGGACAATAGTCAAATTAGATTCCAGCTCCGAGCAGCTTTTTAGGTACCTGTGCAAATTCTTAGCTCGATCTCTGAAACTATATTTTTGCACCTACTGTTTAAATTTTACATGGGATTTTGCGTGGGAAAATTAACTCATAAAATAATTCCTCCAGGAGGTACCCATTGCTTCCTAAAAATAAATCGTTATGTGACATTTATAGGAAATTCAACACAGAAACAAAGTCTCGAAAACCACAAAACGATTTGGCGCTTGTGAAAAAAGTTATTAAACAGAAACCGATCGATGCTCTGACGATTGATAAAAAAATCATTTTTTCTAGCACCACTGCTGTTGGTTGTCCAATTATATGAAATTTTGTTTTGAGTTACTCTTAATGTGTCTAAATCATTTATCTATACTGTTTGGCCACCTTGCAAGGGTTTTGATAGATAAATTGAGGCTTCTTTTGTACATAATAAGAGACAGTTAAAAATTTTGTGTATAATTAGACTGTCAGCAGCAATGATGCTATGAAAAGTGAAATTTTCATCGATCTTCAGAGCATCAATCGGTTTTTGATTAATAACTTTTTCAACAAGCCTCAGATCGTTTCGCGGTCTTCTAGACTTTATTTCCTTGATAAATTTCCTATAAAAATCAGACATCTATTTATTTTTAGGAAGTAACGGACGACTCTTGGAAGAATTATTTTGCAAAAGACGATTTCCTCATACGAAATCCCACGTAAACTTTAAACAGTGGGCGCAAAAATATAGTTTCACCGATCGAGCTAAAAATTTGCAGAGGGAGCTAAATGGATCCCAATAAGTTACACTGAACAAAAAAAAAATTTCATATAACCATGTCTCACTCTAATGGTCATTTTTTCATCACATCTGGTACCACACATAACTTCCAAACACATGAACTACCATTCAAATTTTGGAATGGTAGTCCATCTGAGATCATGAAAACATTGATTACCATTCCAAAGTACTAAGTAACTCAACAGTGACATTAGTTTAAGGACCCCAAAGTAGGCTAATTAAATACCAATACCGCGGCGGAACCCTTTATACATTGAAGCTCCATTTTTATCGTGACTAACGTATGCGGAATGAAATTTGGACAACGCTTCCAGCATTAAAACAAAAATGCAATCGGTTGCAAGGCATCATACTAAACGTCATACTCTAGGCACACTTATTTTAAACATCCAGTATTAATTTCGACCCGCTAGGAGATACCATGTGAACGAAATGGCAGTGAACGCCCAATCTGGCACCTAGCTATTATGCCAAAAAAAGTTTTGGCGCATTGGAGGATTACGGCATACCTTTTGTACCAAAGGCTGATAAACCTCCAAATGTATCACAACTTCGCCCAAATGAGGATTTCTGGAATAATTTGAAGCAGAGAGTATATGCCAATAATTTTCGACCTAAAACAAACTAACGTGATAATCAAAATTAAGAAAGAAATTAAGAATATGCCAACATCAATTTTTTTGACTCCTTTGCAAAAAGTTCCTGTAAACTATCATAAAGCTTCTCGAATGGGCTCATTTTTTTTCTACATTAAGTTAATAAGCTGATAAATGTTTTCATACAGAGAGAACATTTAATAAATGGTTTTCTACAAAAAAATTGCCTTTTGAATTTTGTCCAAATTTTATTCCGCATACGTTAACACCTTACCTTTCAATATACGGGCCCTTTTAAAAATTTCGGTAGGAAGGTCATGTAAGGTTTGGTACGCTTATATCTTTTGCTGTACTGCATATAATTAATAATTTTCTTGCCATTTTATCGAAAATAAGTTCAACAATGTTGTCATAATGAAAAACTGTTTAGAAAAATTACTCGAAAACTGCTCGGAAATGGCGAAAAAATTCAGCTCATCTCGGTCAGACCTGTCAATATGATGCACCAACCGAACACTTAAATGATGAAAAATTTTAAATATAGGTCCACTGTAGATTTGTGTCATTTTGTGTTGAACTGTTTAGAGCGTACAGGGTTCTCAAAGGGCTCTACAATATCGAGAAGAAATGCCGAAGAGCTGAACACGGCTGGTTTGTGAAACTGTTTGTGTTAGCAGAGGCAATTATTTTCATTTCTGATTAGAGAGTACCATACACGACGAAAACCGGATTTTAAAACATTGCTCTCCGTCGTGACCATTTTCCAGGATGGTATGTTGCCTAATATCCATGCCATTCTGCCGTCAGGCGTTGGCAGGCCAAACAGTGCCGAGAAAACCAGAACCTGCCCTTTTCAGGACGACAATTGATGATGAGTTTTGATTTGAAATTCCTTCTCTCTCTTTTGTTGGCGCATCATATTTTTTTAAATTAAGCTATGACTTTCTTGGAAACAACACACACTTTTCTAACCATTGATTTGTTTTATTATGAAAGACACAATAGGTAGGCCATGCTGGTTTCTTGGGAGACATAATAATGGTTGAGGTCTGGAAGCATAGATCAATTTTGAAGTTCTGCGGGCGACCTTCGTTGCAAACTGCTTTCGGGGAGCTTTCCATCCGGTGGATTTACGAACTGTTTGGCACGGGTCACAGCACGAAAAATTCTACTCCGCTACTGCCGATGCTAGCTAGTAGCATAACGACGGTCAAATGAGTGATGAGGAAAACCGACCGACCGTTGTATAGTCGCGCGAATATGCACTAGTATCGCTCACTCGCTCGTCACTTCTATTAAAAATTTTCAATTACTTTATAATTTACTTTTTTATTTCGACTATGTTAGTCACATTTTCTTTTTTATATTTGAACTACATTCAATTAGCTAGAGATTACTGGGTAGGGAAAGTTATGAAAATAATAGCCATAATACTCAAGTGAGAGCAAGGATGTGAAGTAAACAGATCGGAAAACAAGAAGTGCCGTGGGTCGGTTGTCACGGTAAAGATAGACTTGTCTGCCTATACCAGGACACATGCTAGTGAACTCGGGTGGTTCGTAGTTATGCTGCCTAAGCTCGACCCTCATTAGCAAAAGACAAAAATTAAGCCCGTACGATATTAAGCCTGTTCTAATGACCCTGCCACTTCTAGTTTTCCGATCTGTTTACTTCACATCCTTGCTCTCACTTTAGTACTATGGCTTTAATTTTCATAACTTTCCCTACCCAGTAATCTCTATACTGTTATGATAAATCTCTTCTCGTGTTCATAAATAATAAAATTTACATTTTATCCAAAGCTTGAGTGAAGCTCACAATAGAAAGCGATTTAAAAACAGATCAAGGAACATTTCGTAAATATCATTTTAAAAATTGATATACTCCCTACACTTAGTATTCATGACTGTAATAAAGTTGTTTTAAATGATAGTCTCAACAAATTCGCTAAAGACACGAACTCTGTTACTATTTTTTGAAAAATTATTTCTCCATAATATTAAAACTTCAAAGATGGCGGACAGTAAGTTTTCATCAAACTTCCACCAAATAGAATTTCTGAACACGCCACTGACTGCAAGTAAGTAGAAACAAAGTCGTTCAACACTCGTCCCCAAGAAAATTCTTCGAATACTGCCTATTAATTATAATACATTGAAGACCCATTTTGATCAGGCCCCGATTT
>NW_026684100.1:0-8000 GCF_030247195.1 Topomyia yanbarensis | reverse complement strand
AAAGACAAGACAAAGACAAGACAAAGACAAGACAAAGACAAGACAAAGACAAGACAAAGACAAGACAAAGACAAGACAAAGACAAGACAAAGACAAGACAAAGACAAGACAAAGACAAGACAAAGACAAGACAAAGACAAGACAAAGACAAGACAAAGACAAGACAAAGACAAGACAAAGACAAGACAAAGACAAGACAAAGACAAGACAAAGACAAGACAAAGACAAGACAAAGACAAGACAAAGACAAGACAAAGACAAGACAAAGACAAGACAAAGACAAGACAAAGACAAGACAAAGACAAGACAAAGACAAGACAAAGACAAGACAAAGACAAGACAAAGACAAGACAAAGACAAGACAAAGACAAGACAAAGACAAGACAAAGACAAGACAAAGACAAGACAAAGACAAGACAAAGACAAGACAAAGACAAGACAAAGACAAGACAAAGACAAGACAAAGACAAGACAAAGACAAGACAAAGACAAGACAAAGACAAGACAAAGACAAGACAAAGACAAGACAAAGACAAGACAAAGACAAGACAAAGACAAGACAAAGACAAGACAAAGACAAGACAAAGACAAGACAAAGACAAGACAAAGACAAGACAAAGACAAGACAAAGACAAGACAAAGACAAGACAAAGACAAGACAAAGACAAGACAAAGACAAGACAAAGACAAGACAAAGACAAGACAAAGACAAGACAAAGACAAGACAAAGACAAGACAAAGACAAGACAAAGACAAGACAAAGACAAGACAAAGACAAGACAAAGACAAGACAAAGACAAGACAAAGACAAGACAAAGACAAGACAAAGACAAGACAAAGACAAGACAAAGACAAGACAAAGACAAGACAAAGACAAGACAAAGACAAGACAAAGACAAGACAAAGACAAGACAAAGACAAGACAAAGACAAGACAAAGACAAGACAAAGACAAGACAAAGACAAGACAAAGACAAGACAAAGACAAGACAAAGACAAGACAAAGACAAGACAAAGACAAGACAAAGACAAGACAAAGACAAGACAAAGACAAGACAAAGACAAGACAAAGACAAGACAAAGACAAGACAAAGACAAGACAAAGACAAGACAAAGACAAGACAAAGACAAGACAAAGACAAGACAAAGACAAGACAAAGACAAGACAAAGACAAGACAAAGACAAGACAAAGACAAGACAAAGACAAGACAAAGACAAGACAAAGACAAGACAAAGACAAGACAAAGACAAGACAAAGACAAGACAAAGACAAGACAAAGACAAGACAAAGACAAGACAAAGACAAGACAAAGACAAGACAAAGACAAGACAAAGACAAGACAAAGACAAGACAAAGACAAGACAAAGACAAGACAAAGACAAGACAAAGACAAGACAAAGACAAGACAAAGACAAGACAAAGACAAGACAAAGACAAGACAAAGACAAGACAAAGACAAGACAAAGACAAGACAAAGACAAGACAAAGACAAGACAAAGACAAGACAAAGACAAGACAAAGACAAGACAAAGACAAGACAAAGACAAGACAAAGACAAGACAAAGACAAGACAAAGACAAGACAAAGACAAGACAAAGACAAGACAAAGACAAGACAAAGACAAGACAAAGACAAGACAAAGACAAGACAAAGACAAGACAAAGACAAGACAAAGACAAGACAAAGACAAGACAAAGACAAGACAAAGACAAGACAAAGACAAGACAAAGACAAGACAAAGACAAGACAAAGACAAGACAAAGACAAGACAAAGACAAGACAAAGACAAGACAAAGACAAGACAAAGACAAGACAAAGACAAGACAAAGACAAGACAAAGACAAGACAAAGACAAGACAAAGACAAGACAAAGACAAGACAAAGACAAGACAAAGACAAGACAAAGACAAGACAAAGACAAGACAAAGACAAGACAAAGACAAGACAAAGACAAGACAAAGACAAGACAAAGACAAGACAAAGACAAGACAAAGACAAGACAAAGACAAGACAAAGACAAGACAAAGACAAGACAAAGACAAGACAAAGACAAGACAAAGACAAGACAAAGACAAGACAAAGACAAGACAAAGACAAGACAAAGACAAGACAAAGACAAGACAAAGACAAGACAAAGACAAGACAAAGACAAGACAAAGACAAGACAAAGACAAGACAAAGACAAGACAAAGACAAGACAAAGACAAGACAAAGACAAGACAAAGACAAGACAAAGACAAGACAAAGACAAGACAAAGACAAGACAAAGACAAGACAAAGACAAGACAAAGACAAGACAAAGACAAGACAAAGACAAGACAAAGACAAGACAAAGACAAGACAAAGACAAGACAAAGACAAGACAAAGACAAGACAAAGACAAGACAAAGACAAGACAAAGACAAGACAAAGACAAGACAAAGACAAGACAAAGACAAGACAAAGACAAGACAAAGACAAGACAAAGACAAGACAAAGACAAGACAAAGACAAGACAAAGACAAGACAAAGACAAGACAAAGACAAGACAAAGACAAGACAAAGACAAGACAAAGACAAGACAAAGACAAGACAAAGACAAGACAAAGACAAGACAAAGACAAGACAAAGACAAGACAAAGACAAGACAAAGACAAGACAAAGACAAGACAAAGACAAGACAAAGACAAGACAAAGACAAGACAAAGACAAGACAAAGACAAGACAAAGACAAGACAAAGACAAGACAAAGACAAGACAAAGACAAGACAAAGACAAGACAAAGACAAGACAAAGACAAGACAAAGACAAGACAAAGACAAGACAAAGACAAGACAAAGACAAGACAAAGACAAGACAAAGACAAGACAAAGACAAGACAAAGACAAGACAAAGACAAGACAAAGACAAGACAAAGACAAGACAAAGACAAGACAAAGACAAGACAAAGACAAGACAAAGACAAGACAAAGACAAGACAAAGACAAGACAAAGACAAGACAAAGACAAGACAAAGACAAGACAAAGACAAGACAAAGACAAGACAAAGACAAGACAAAGACAAGACAAAGACAAGACAAAGACAAGACAAAGACAAGACAAAGACAAGACAAAGACAAGACAAAGACAAGACAAAGACAAGACAAAGACAAGACAAAGACAAGACAAAGACAAGACAAAGACAAGACAAAGACAAGACAAAGACAAGACAAAGACAAGACAAAGACAAGACAAAGACAAGACAAAGACAAGACAAAGACAAGACAAAGACAAGACAAAGACAAGACAAAGACAAGACAAAGACAAGACAAAGACAAGACAAAGACAAGACAAAGACAAGACAAAGACAAGACAAAGACAAGACAAAGACAAGACAAAGACAAGACAAAGACAAGACAAAGACAAGACAAAGACAAGACAAAGACAAGACAAAGACAAGACAAAGACAAGACAAAGACAAGACAAAGACAAGACAAAGACAAGACAAAGACAAGACAAAGACAAGACAAAGACAAGACAAAGACAAGACAAAGACAAGACAAAGACAAGACAAAGACAAGACAAAGACAAGACAAAGACAAGACAAAGACAAGACAAAGACAAGACAAAGACAAGACAAAGACAAGACAAAGACAAGACAAAGACAAGACAAAGACAAGACAAAGACAAGACAAAGACAAGACAAAGACAAGACAAAGACAAGACAAAGACAAGACAAAGACAAGACAAAGACAAGACAAAGACAAGACAAAGACAAGACAAAGACAAGACAAAGACAAGACAAAGACAAGACAAAGACAAGACAAAGACAAGACAAAGACAAGACAAAGACAAGACAAAGACAAGACAAAGACAAGACAAAGACAAGACAAAGACAAGACAAAGACAAGACAAAGACAAGACAAAGACAAGACAAAGACAAGACAAAGACAAGACAAAGACAAGACAAAGACAAGACAAAGACAAGACAAAGACAAGACAAAGACAAGACAAAGACAAGACAAAGACAAGACAAAGACAAGACAAAGACAAGACAAAGACAAGACAAAGACAAGACAAAGACAAGACAAAGACAAGACAAAGACAAGACAAAGACAAGACAAAGACAAGACAAAGACAAGACAAAGACAAGACAAAGACAAGACAAAGACAAGACAAAGACAAGACAAAGACAAGACAAAGACAAGACAAAGACAAGACAAAGACAAGACAAAGACAAGACAAAGACAAGACAAAGACAAGACAAAGACAAGACAAAGACAAGACAAAGACAAGACAAAGACAAGACAAAGACAAGACAAAGACAAGACAAAGACAAGACAAAGACAAGACAAAGACAAGACAAAGACAAGACAAAGACAAGACAAAGACAAGACAAAGACAAGACAAAGACAAGACAAAGACAAGACAAAGACAAGACAAAGACAAGACAAAGACAAGACAAAGACAAGACAAAGACAAGACAAAGACAAGACAAAGACAAGACAAAGACAAGACAAAGACAAGACAAAGACAAGACAAAGACAAGACAAAGACAAGACAAAGACAAGACAAAGACAAGACAAAGACAAGACAAAGACAAGACAAAGACAAGACAAAGACAAGACAAAGACAAGACAAAGACAAGACAAAGACAAGACAAAGACAAGACAAAGACAAGACAAAGACAAGACAAAGACAAGACAAAGACAAGACAAAGACAAGACAAAGACAAGACAAAGACAAGACAAAGACAAGACAAAGACAAGACAAAGACAAGACAAAGACAAGACAAAGACAAGACAAAGACAAGACAAAGACAAGACAAAGACAAGACAAAGACAAGACAAAGACAAGACAAAGACAAGACAAAGACAAGACAAAGACAAGACAAAGACAAGACAAAGACAAGACAAAGACAAGACAAAGACAAGACAAAGACAAGACAAAGACAAGACAAAGACAAGACAAAGACAAGACAAAGACAAGACAAAGACAAGACAAAGACAAGACAAAGACAAGACAAAGACAAGACAAAGACAAGACAAAGACAAGACAAAGACAAGACAAAGACAAGACAAAGACAAGACAAAGACAAGACAAAGACAAGACAAAGACAAGACAAAGACAAGACAAAGACAAGACAAAGACAAGACAAAGACAAGACAAAGACAAGACAAAGACAAGACAAAGACAAGACAAAGACAAGACAAAGACAAGACAAAGACAAGACAAAGACAAGACAAAGACAAGACAAAGACAAGACAAAGACAAGACAAAGACAAGACAAAGACAAGACAAAGACAAGACAAAGACAAGACAAAGACAAGACAAAGACAAGACAAAGACAAGACAAAGACAAGACAAAGACAAGACAAAGACAAGACAAAGACAAGACAAAGACAAGACAAAGACAAGACAAAGACAAGACAAAGACAAGACAAAGACAAGACAAAGACAAGACAAAGACAAGACAAAGACAAGACAAAGACAAGACAAAGACAAGACAAAGACAAGACAAAGACAAGACAAAGACAAGACAAAGACAAGACAAAGACAAGACAAAGACAAGACAAAGACAAGACAAAGACAAGACAAAGACAAGACAAAGACAAGACAAAGACAAGACAAAGACAAGACAAAGACAAGACAAAGACAAGACAAAGACAAGACAAAGACAAGACAAAGACAAGACAAAGACAAGACAAAGACAAGACAAAGACAAGACAAAGACAAGACAAAGACAAGACAAAGACAAGACAAAGACAAGACAAAGACAAGACAAAGACAAGACAAAGACAAGACAAAGACAAGACAAAGACAAGACAAAGACAAGACAAAGACAAGACAAAGACAAGACAAAGACAAGACAAAGACAAGACAAAGACAAGACAAAGACAAGACAAAGACAAGACAAAGACAAGACAAAGACAAGACAAAGACAAGACAAAGACAAGACAAAGACAAGACAAAGACAAGACAAAGACAAGACAAAGACAAGACAAAGACAAGACAAAGACAAGACAAAGACAAGACAAAGACAAGACAAAGACAAGACAAAGACAAGACAAAGACAAGACAAAGACAAGACAAAGACAAGACAAAGACAAGACAAAGACAAGACAAAGACAAGACAAAGACAAGACAAAGACAAGACAAAGACAAGACAAAGACAAGACAAAGACAAGACAAAGACAAGACAAAGACAAGACAAAGACAAGACAAAGACAAGACAAAGACAAGACAAAGACAAGACAAAGACAAGACAAAGACAAGACAAAGACAAGACAAAGACAAGACAAAGACAAGACAAAGACAAGACAAAGACAAGACAAAGACAAGACAAAGACAAGACAAAGACAAGACAAAGACAAGACAAAGACAAGACAAAGACAAGACAAAGACAAGACAAAGACAAGACAAAGACAAGACAAAGACAAGACAAAGACAAGACAAAGACAAGACAAAGACAAGACAAAGACAAGACAAAGACAAGACAAAGACAAGACAAAGACAAGACAAAGACAAGACAAAGACAAGACAAAGACAAGACAAAGACAAGACAAAGACAAGACAAAGACAAGACAAAGACAAGACAAAGACAAGACAAAGACAAGACAAAGACAAGACAAAGACAAGACAAAGACAAGACAAAGACAAGACAAAGACAAGACAAAGACAAGACAAAGACAAGACAAAGACAAGACAAAGACAAGACAAAGACAAGACAAAGACAAGACAAAGACAAGACAAAGACAAGACAAAGACAAGACAAAGACAAGACAAAGACAAGACAAAGACAAGACAAAGACAAGACAAAGACAAGACAAAGACAAGACAAAGACAAGACAAAGACAAGACAAAGACAAGACAAAGACAAGACAAAGACAAGACAAAGACAAGACAAAGACAAGACAAAGACAAGACAAAGACAAGACAAAGACAAGACAAAGACAAGACAAAGACAAGACAAAGACAAGACAAAGACAAGACAAAGACAAGACAAAGACAAGACAAAGACAAGACAAAGACAAGACAAAGACAAGACAAAGACAAGACAAAGACAAGACAAAGACAAGACAAAGACAAGACAAAGACAAGACAAAGACAAGACAAAGACAAGACAAAGACAAGACAAAGACAAGACAAAGACAAGACAAAGACAAGACAAAGACAAGACAAAGACAAGACAAAGACAAGACAAAGACAAAGACAAGACAAAGACAAGATGCTACAAAACTAGTGCAGCCCGAGATATTTAGAATCGAGCGCTTGGAATTAGTAATATCTTCTAATCCGTTCGGTTTTGAATAAAACGCTAATAGGAGAAAATCTTATGGGTTTCGCGATTTTTATTTCTCTCGAAAGAAAATTCGAATTCAAACCTTGATATGCGCCTTTAGCCTCTGCTCAAGCTGCTGGTCAACCCATCTTGTAGCGGTTTGAAGTCAAACTTGTTGAATTTGGTCAAACCCTTGTCCTATAGCTTGATGACTTGCGTTTTAGCCGCAATGTTTTATTTTACAGTCCAGTTGTAGTTTAGAAACCCAATTTTCGAAGAAATCCTCCGGCGTATATTTCGAACTATACTGCGTCTAGCTTCGTTTGGTGGTTACATTCGCGCCGAAATGTCCTAGATTTGCTTTGAAAGCCGTCCTGAATTTGTTTCCGGAAATGTTCATATCCTCTGTGATTCTTACACGCAACTTTTTCGGGTCTCATTACTTTGGTGCAGCATTATGTCTCCCCTCTTTGCCATTCTGATATAGAGAAAGGCTTTCCAATCACTTCAAATCGACTTTTCAGTCATGTCTCGGGTGGTCCGAGTACCGTATACCATATAACCTACGAGAAAGATCGTCGAGATCGGAAAATGTCTGTGTTTTTTACTCTCCTATCTTTAAAAGACTTGGTACGTCGTACTGTCGGATTCATACTGTTCTTTCCCCATTATATCAACTGACTAAATCTACACCTTCTGTAGATACTACTTAGGGAAGGATTGTGTTCTTGTACCTGCTCTTTTCTTAACCCGCGGGCT
>NW_026684099.1:6701-8000 GCF_030247195.1 Topomyia yanbarensis | reverse complement strand
GGGTGGGGCAAAATGATCGTTTTTTCAGCACAGCACTTTTTTGGTTCCTTTTGGGGTCCTAAACAACTGTGCAAAATTTGGGGTCGATTGGTGTTGACCCGGCGTAGCGCATTGCGATTGAAATTTGTATGGAGATTAGTATGGGAAAACCTACATTTTTGCATTTTTAATACTACCGACTACAATTCTTCCTTTAGTATGCAAACAAATAGATAGAAGTATAGTCCAGGATATGCTGAACAACTTTGCCGAAGGATGTATGGTGTTAGAATGTCTCTAAGTCATGTTATAGCTGTTCAAAGTTCGATACATCGAATTAAATGCCAAAAATCATTTTTATTGCCAACACTGCGGGTGTACCAAAGGTATTTCATATAGCATTCCAAAATAACATTATATATTTTAGTTTTACCAGATTGATATGTTTGGATGAATTATTCAAAAGTCTTAGCTCAATTTCATGAGCGTAGGTAGTTGAGAAATAGGGCGTAGTGAGGGTGGATGGGGGGGGGGGAGGATTTTATATGTAGAAATTCGAACTGAAATGTTGTCGAGTTGGAATGTTCAGATGAATTATCTCAAAACAATTACACAATGTCCTACGCATAATAGTAACGATGAAATAAAACATACTGTATCCCTTTGCTTTGACTTTTATCAATAGAAGTTATGTTGCAGACTGAATCAACTGATGTCGATTTGATATGTCAGAGGATTATATTTCGGTTTAATACGCATTATGATTTGATAGCATGCCCATTTCTATGCTGTTCGATCACGAGGCGTGAAGCTAATTTCTGGACTTCAACATGAAATCCACCAGATCCCTACAACAATTTTTGCTTCAGGTGATCTAACAGCATCGAAATGAGCATCCCATCAATCATAGTGCCTATTAAACTGAAACATAATCAATGCAATCATCTGACATATCAACTCGACATCAATTGATTCAGTCTATAACGTAACTTCTATTGATAAAAGTCAAGGCAAAGGGATACAGTATGTTTTATTTCATCGTTACTATTATGCGTAGGACATTGTGTAATTGTTTTGAAATAATTCATCTGAACATTCCAACTCGACAACATTTCAGTTCGAATTTCTGCATATTAATGCCCCCCCCCCCCCCCCCCCCTCGTTACGCCCCATTGCTCAACTACCTACGCTCATGAAATTGAGCTAAGGCTTTTGAATAATTCATCCAAACATATCAATGTGGTAAAACTAAAATATATAATGTTATTTTGGAATGCTATATGAAATACCATTGGTACACCGGCAGTGTTGTCAATAAAA
>NW_026684099.1:0-6201 GCF_030247195.1 Topomyia yanbarensis | reverse complement strand
TAAAGAGTAAAGAGTAAAGAGTAAAGAGTAAAGAGTAAAGAGTAAAGTAAAGAGTAAAGAGTAAAGAGTAAAGAGTAAAGAGTAAAGAGTAAAGAGTAAAGAGTAAAGAGTAAAGAGTAAAGAGTAAAGAGTAAAGAGTAAAGAGTAAAGAGTAAAGAGTAAAGAGTAAAGAGTAAAGAGTAAAGAGTAAAGAGTAAAGAGTAAAGAGTAAAGAGTAAAGAGTAAAGAGTAAAGAGTAAAGAGTAAAGAGTAAAGAGTAAAGAGTAAAGAGTAAAGAGTAAAGAGTAAAGAGTAAAGAGTAAAGAGTAAAGAGTAAAGAGTAAAGAGTAAAGAGTAAAGAGTAAAGAGTAAAGAGTAAAGAGTAAAGAGTAAAGAGTAAAGAGTAAAGAGTAAAGAGTAAAGAGTAAAGAGTAAAGAGTAAAGAGTAAAGAGTAAAGAGTAAAGAGTAAAGAGTAAAGAGTAAAGAGTAAAGAGTAAAGAGTAAAGAGTAAAGAGTAAAGAGTAAAGAGTAAAGAGTAAAGAGTAAAGAGTAAAGAGTAAAGAGTAAAGAGTAAAGAGTAAAGAGTAAAGAGTAAAGAGTAAAGAGTAAAGAGTAAAGAGTAAAGAGTAAAGAGTAAAGAGTAAAGAGTAAAGAGTAAAGAGTAAAGAGTAAAGAGTAAAGAGTAAAGAGTAAAGAGTAAAGAGTAAAGAGTAAAGAGTAAAGAGTAAAGAGTAAAGAGTAAAGAGTAAAGAGTAAAGAGTAAAGAGTAAAGAGTAAAGAGTAAAGAGTAAAGAGTAAAGAGTAAAGAGTAAAGAGTAAAGAGTAAAGAGTAAAGAGTAAAGAGTAAAGAGTAAAGAGTAAAGAGTAAAGAGTAAAGAGTAAAGAGTAAAGAGTAAAGAGTAAAGAGTAAAGAGTAAAGAGTAAAGAGTAAAGAGTAAAGAGTAAAGAGTAAAGAGTAAAGAGTAAAGAGTAAAGAGTAAAGAGTAAAGAGTAAAGAGTAAAGAGTAAAGAGTAAAGAGTAAAGAGTAAAGAGTAAAGAGTAAAGAGTAAAGAGTAAAGAGTAAAGAGTAAAGAGTAAAGAGTAAAGAGTAAAGAGTAAAGAGTAAAGAGTAAAGAGTAAAGAGTAAAGAGTAAAGAGTAAAGAGTAAAGAGTAAAGAGTAAAGAGTAAAGAGTAAAGAGTAAAGAGTAAAGAGTAAAGAGTAAAGAGTAAAGAGTAAAGAGTAAAGAGTAAAGAGTAAAGAGTAAAGAGTAAAGAGTAAAGAGTAAAGAGTAAAGAGTAAAGAGTAAAGAGTAAAGAGTAAAGAGTAAAGAGTAAAGAGTAAAGAGTAAAGAGTAAAGAGTAAAGAGTAAAGAGTAAAGAGTAAAGAGTAAAGAGTAAAGAGTAAAGAGTAAAGAGTAAAGAGTAAAGAGTAAAGAGTAAAGAGTAAAGAGTAAAGAGTAAAGAGTAAAGAGTAAAGAGTAAAGAGTAAAGAGTAAAGAGTAAAGAGTAAAGAGTAAAGAGTAAAGAGTAAAGAGTAAAGAGTGAAGAGTAAAGAGTAAAGAGTAAAGAGTAAAGAGTAAAGAGTAAAGAGTAAAGAGTAAAGAGTAAAGAGTAAAGAGTAAAGAGTAAAGAGTAAAGAGTAAAGAGTAAAGAGTAAAGAGTAAAGAGTAAAGAGTAAAGAGTAAAGAGTAAAGAGTAAAGAGTAAAGAGTAAAGAGTAAAGAGTAAAGAGTAAAGAGTAAAGAGTAAAGAGTAAAGAGTAAAGAGTAAAGAGTAAAGAGTAAAGAGTAAAGAGTAAAGAGTAAAGAGTAAAGAGTAAAGAGTAAAGAGTAAAGAGTAAAGAGTAAAGAGTAAAGAGTAAAGAGTAAAGAGTAAAGAGTAAAGAGTAAAGAGTAAAGAGTAAAGAGTAAAGAGTAAAGAGTAAAGAGTAAAGAGTAAAGAGTAAAGAGTAAAGAGTAAAGAGTAAAGAGTAAAGAGTAAAGAGTAAAGAGTAAAGAGTAAAGAGTAAAGAGTAAAGAGTAAAGAGTAAAGAGTAAAGAGTAAAGAGTAAAGAGTAAAGAGTAAAGAGTAAAGAGTAAAGAGTAAAGAGTAAAGAGTAAAGAGTAAAGAGTAAAGAGTAAAGAGTAAAGAGTAAAGAGTAAAGAGTAAAGAGTAAAGAGTAAAGAGTAAAGAGTAAAGAGTAAAGAGTAAAGAGTAAAGAGTAAAGAGTAAAGAGTAAAGAGTAAAGAGTAAAGAGTAAAGAGTAAAGAGTAAAGAGTAAAGAGTAAAGAGTAAAGAGTAAAGAGTAAAGAGTAAAGAGTAAAGAGTAAAGAGTAAAGAGTAAAGAGTAAAGAGTAAAGAGTAAAGAGTAAAGAGTAAAGAGTAAAGAGTAAAGAGTAAAGAGTAAAGAGTAAAGAGTAAAGAGTAAAGAGTAAAGAGTAAAGAGTAAAGAGTAAAGAGTAAAGAGTAAAGAGTAAAGAGTAAAGAGTAAAGAGTAAAGAGTAAAGAGTAAAGAGTAAAGAGTAAAGAGTAAAGAGTAAAGAGTAAAGAGTAAAGAGTAAAGAGTAAAGAGTAAAGAGTAAAGAGTAAAGAGTAAAGAGTAAAGAGTAAAGAGTAAAGAGTAAAGAGTAAAGAGTAAAGAGTAAAGAGTAAAGAGTAAAGAGTAAAGAGTAAAGAGTAAAGAGTAAAGAGTAAAGAGTAAAGAGTAAAGAGTAAAGAGTAAAGAGTAAAGAGTAAAGAGTAAAGAGTAAAGAGTAAAGAGTAAAGAGTAAAGAGTAAAGAGTAAAGAGTAAAGAGTAAAGAGTAAAGAGTAAAGAGTAAAGAGTAAAGAGTAAAGAGTAAAGAGTAAAGAGTAAAGAGTAAAGAGTAAAGAGTAAAGAGTAAAGAGTAAAGAGTAAAGAGTAAAGAGTAAAGAGTAAAGAGTAAAGAGTAAAGAGTAAAGAGTAAAGAGTAAAGAGTAAAGAGTAAAGAGTAAAGAGTAAAGAGTAAAGAGTAAAGAGTAAAGAGTAAAGAGTAAAGAGTAAAGAGTAAAGAGTAAAGAGTAAAGAGTAAAGAGTAAAGAGTAAAGAGTAAAGAGTAAAGAGTAAAGAGTAAAGAGTAAAGAGTAAAGAGTAAAGAGTAAAGAGTAAAGAGTAAAGAGTAAAGAGTAAAGAGTAAAGAGTAAAGAGTAAAGAGTAAAGAGTAAAGAGTAAAGAGTAAAGAGTAAAGAGTAAAGAGTAAAGAGTAAAGAGTAAAGAGTAAAGAGTAAAGAGTAAAGAGTAAAGAGTAAAGAGTAAAGAGTAAAGAGTAAAGAGTAAAGAGTAAAGAGTAAAGAGTAAAGAGTAAAGAGTAAAGAGTAAAGAGTAAAGAGTAAAGAGTAAAGAGTAAAGAGTAAAGAGTAAAGAGTAAAGAGTAAAGAGTAAAGAGTAAAGAGTAAAGAGTAAAGAGTAAAGAGTAAAGAGTAAAGAGTAAAGAGTAAAGAGTAAAGAGTAAAGAGTAAAGAGTAAAGAGTAAAGAGTAAAGAGTAAAGAGTAAAGAGTAAAGAGTAAAGAGTAAAGAGTAAAGAGTAAAGAGTAAAGAGTAAAGAGTAAAGAGTAAAGAGTAAAGAGTAAAGAGTAAAGAGTAAAGAGTAAAGAGTAAAGAGTAAAGAGTAAAGAGTAAAGAGTAAAGAGTAAAGAGTAAAGAGTAAAGAGTAAAGAGTAAAGAGTAAAGAGTAAAGAGTAAAGAGTAAAGAGTAAAGAGTAAAGAGTAAAGAGTAAAGAGTAAAGAGTAAAGAGTAAAGAGTAAAGAGTAAAGAGTAAAGAGTAAAGAGTAAAGAGTAAAGAGTAAAGAGTAAAGAGTAAAGAGTAAAGAGTAAAGAGTAAAGAGTAAAGAGTAAAGAGTAAAGAGTAAAGAGTAAAGAGTAAAGAGTAAAGAGTAAAGAGTAAAGAGTAAAGAGTAAAGAGTAAAGAGTAAAGAGTAAAGAGTAAAGAGTAAAGAGTAAAGAGTAAAGAGTAAAGAGTAAAGAGTAAAGAGTAAAGAGTAAAGAGTAAAGAGTAAAGAGTAAAGAGTAAAGAGTAAAGAGTAAAGAGTAAAGAGTAAAGAGTAAAGAGTAAAGAGTAAAGAGTAAAGAGTAAAGAGTAAAGAGTAAAGAGTAAAGAGTAAAGAGTAAAGAGTAAAGAGTAAAGAGTAAAGAGTAAAGAGTAAAGAGTAAAGAGTAAAGAGTAAAGAGTAAAGAGTAAAGAGTAAAGAGTAAAGAGTAAAGAGTAAAGAGTAAAGAGTAAAGAGTAAAGAGTAAAGAGTAAAGAGTAAAGAGTAAAGAGTAAAGAGTAAAGAGTAAAGAGTAAAGAGTAAAGAGTAAAGAGTAAAGAGTAAAGAGTAAAGAGTAAAGAGTAAAGAGTAAAGAGTAAAGAGTAAAGAGTAAAGAGTAAAGAGTAAAGAGTAAAGAGTAAAGAGTAAAGAGTAAAGAGTAAAGAGTAAAGAGTAAAGAGTAAAGAGTAAAGAGTAAAGAGTAAAGAGTAAAGAGTAAAGAGTAAAGAGTAAAGAGTAAAGAGTAAAGAGTAAAGAGTAAAGAGTAAAGAGTAAAGAGTAAAGAGTAAAGAGTAAAGAGTAAAGAGTAAAGAGTAAAGAGTAAAGAGTAAAGAGTAAAGAGTAAAGAGTAAAGAGTAAAGAGTAAAGAGTAAAGAGTAAAGAGTAAAGAGTAAAGAGTAAAGAGTAAAGAGTAAAGAGTAAAGAGTAAAGAGTAAAGAGTAAAGAGTAAAGAGTAAAGAGTAAAGAGTAAAGAGTAAAGAGTAAAGAGTAAAGAGTAAAGAGTAAAGAGTAAAGAGTAAAGAGTAAAGAGTAAAGAGTAAAGAGTAAAGAGTAAAGAGTAAAGAGTAAAGAGTAAAGAGTAAAGAGTAAAGAGTAAAGAGTAAAGAGTAAAGAGTAAAGAGTAAAGAGTAAAGAGTAAAGAGTAAAGAGTAAAGAGTAAAGAGTAAAGAGTAAAGAGTAAAGAGTAAAGAGTAAAGAGTAAAGAGTAAAGAGTAAAGAGTAAAGAGTAAAGAGTAAAGAGTAAAGAGTAAAGAGTAAAGAGTAAAGAGTAAAGAGTAAAGAGTAAAGAGTAAAGAGTAAAGAGTAAAGAGTAAAGAGTAAAGAGTAAAGAGTAAAGAGTAAAGAGTAAAGAGTAAAGAGTAAAGAGTAAAGAGTAAAGAGTAAAGAGTAAAGAGTAAAGAGTAAAGAGTAAAGAGTAAAGAGTAAAGAGTAAAGAGTAAAGAGTAAAGAGTAAAGAGTAAAGAGTAAAGAGTAAAGAGTAAAGAGTAAAGAGTAAAGAGTAAAGAGTAAAGAGTAAAGAGTAAAGAGTAAAGAGTAAAGAGTAAAGAGTAAAGAGTAAAGAGTAAAGAGTAAAGAGTAAAGAGTAAAGAGTAAAGAGTAAAGAGTAAAGAGTAAAGAGTAAAGAGTAAAGAGTAAAGAGTAAAGAGTAAAGAGTAAAGAGTAAAGAGTAAAGAGTAAAGAGTAAAGAGTAAAGAGTAAAGAGTAAAGAGTAAAGAGTAAAGAGTAAAGAGTAAAGAGTAAAGAGTAAAGAGTAAAGAGTAAAGAGTAAAGAGTAAAGAGTAAAGAGTAAAGAGTAAAGAGTAAAGAGTAAAGAGTAAAGAGTAAAGAGTAAAGAGTAAAGAGTAAAGAGTAAAGAGTAAAGAGTAAAGAGTAAAGAGTAAAGAGTAAAGAGTAAAGAGTAAAGAGTAAAGAGTAAAGAGTAAAGAGTAAAGAGTAAAGAGTAAAGAGTAAAGAGTAAAGAGTAAAGAGTAAAGAGTAAAGAGTAAAGAGTAAAGAGTAAAGAGTAAAGAGTAAAGAGTAAAGAGTAAAGAGTAAAGAGTAAAGAGTAAAGAGTAAAGAGTAAAGAGTAAAGAGTAAAGAGTAAAGAGTAAAGAGTAAAGAGTAAAGAGTAAAGAGTAAAGAGTAAAGAGTAAAGTGTTTGCGAGAACGGGTGTACGTTGTGTCAATGATCGGGAAGGCTCAAGTATTTCTATGTTAACGTGTTTGTCATGTGTATGTGGCTTCGCGTGTAGATACAGATGCTAGAAGAGAATCAGTTTTCCCATATCGATATCACCATGGAACGTATTGTCTAGCGAATGTGAGCGTAATTTTTTTGATTGGTTCCATTTAAGCTATGAGTCTGACCGATACATGATCGCGCGAGCGATGATTTAATGCTTGAGGTCGCGTTTGTAAGTTTATAGGTGGTAAAACGTCAACTTAACTTAACTTAACTTAACTTAATGTAGGCATGTTTAGATGGTTTCAATTGCATGTTCGCGTTTGTGACCAG
>NW_026684098.1:0-8000 GCF_030247195.1 Topomyia yanbarensis | reverse complement strand
CAAGCATGTTTCGCCTAATGGCCGTTTGTGTCACGAGTGCGTACAGAACGATATCATCGGAGGCAATATGCGTCATTGCCGGGATGATTCCCATCATATCTGGCATGCATCATATCTGGCTGAGGACGTGGAAAGCGGAGAGCGGAATCGTTGGCTCAGTGGCAGCAAAAGTGGAACATCGCGGAGTAAGGAAGATGAACTTCCAATTTATTTGACTCAGTCTTTGTCCGGGCACGGATGCTTCCGGAAGTACCTGCATAACCTTAGAAATGCCTTGTCATCTTTTTGCCCGAGTTCGTGAACCTATGAGCCACCGGAACACGTGGTCTTCGAATGCCAAAAGTTCGAAGAAGTTTGAAGGAGTATGCCTGGTGTGACAGTCGATATCGTCGAAGAGATGTGCCATGATGAGCATATCTGGGAAGCTCTCAATAGAGTGGTTACGAGTTGCAAAGGACGTGGCGAAGGGACCAACAAAGAAGCGCCGTCTACTAAAAAGCCGCCGTGAAACCACCAAACGGGTATCAAGAGAAATTTCGGCAGCGGGAAACTCTCCGTCGGTGTAGACTAGATCCATCGCCGGAGGCCAGTTGAGTAGTACGCAACGTAGCACCGGCTTCAGGTCGCCAGTGCACCAGACGACAGGCTTCACCAGGATCGCCGAACTGATCGCGACTCCCTACTGGGTTGCTCGTGAGTAGGCTAGATCCATTGTCGGGAATTAGAATGAACCGGAAGCTACGCTCTATCCGGAATCGCTAGACAGAATTGGCACCTACTGGCTGGCCCGTTGAATAGGCCAACCCACCGCGAGGGGTTAGAACGCTTGCGGGTTGTCGAGGTGCCAGTATACCGGAATCTCCGCATCGACCTCTGCACCCTTCCGGGAAGCTCATGTGTAGCCTTGATCCACCGTGCAGGACTAGACTGAAAGGACCGCGTCCAAGGTACCAGAATCTCCGGCACGTACTTCTTGGTCAATTGAGTAGCCTAGGTCCCCCGCCGGGTACTATTTGAGTTGATCGCGACAAAGCTGGGAGCTATATGGATAACGGAAACAGGATCTCAATGGCTCGCGGAAGTTAATCTGCGGGGACTATCCGATTAGTGTTCGGAGCCAAATGGCTCAAGTAAGTAGAAGGTCTAACCTGTCTAGGGAACGCGAATTATGAAACACCTTAAATAGTTCCACGGCTTGTTGACAAAACTCCAATTTAATTCCACCACACAGTGTTCTCAATTACTAGGTTAGTCATCGTGATTGTTAAACTATGCCCTCTCCTCTAGGTTGGTCCAAATGGTACGACTTTTGCGATTCGGATCTACGCACGGCCATGCAGCTAATCCGGTACACCGACGGGTTCAACACGTTGAAAATACACTGGCCGCTGATACAGGGTCTCTGCGAGAAGGTCGCTTACGGCGGTCGCATCGACAACGATAATGACTTCGAAAAACTGGAACATTTGCTACGAGAGTTTTTCGATGAAAAGATCATGACTAGTCGCTGGCAGCCGATGTTTATGAACGTTAGCTTTCCGAATTCTAATAACTTGGAGGTGGGTTAAAATTGGTGAATGTTTTATTTTATTAAAATTCAATTTTTTTTCTTCAGGACTACGTGAAAGTGCTTGATCAACTGCCCGACACGGAAACTCCCAGCCTGTACGGAATTCCTGTTTCAACCAATGCTTCGCGGAATGTGATTTTCTGTAGGAACACCTTGAAGGAACTACGGCTAATGTACTTTAGTAGCACAACAGCCCAAAATTACGAGAAACGCGTCAAACCGATTATTAACCTATGGAATAAGTTGATGGTAACTTTTTGAATTGGTGTTTCTGCTGTGAAAATATTCATGATTCTTGTATTTCAGAATGGCACGATCGCCCAACGGCTAGACGGAATTGTCGATCGCAACAAAAACAAGGACGATCCTTGGATGATATTCGTCTTGTCGGAGTTGACGATCGTTAGCAATCTTTACGACGCGATCAACGAATGTCTGCAGACTATCAAGAACTCGTTGAAAGAAATCAATATTATTTCAGGTAAAGATCGCTCGATGCTTGTTACCATATGCGACAATCAGGTACCCCTGCAATGGCGTCGAATCTGGAGTGGACCCAAAACTGTGATCGAATACCTGAAGGCGATTGGGTTCAAGACCAAGGAAACTGAAGAGCTATACAATAGTTTGGTGGAAGAGAAAGCGATCAAGGAAATCAATTTCAACTGCCTGTTCAATGTTGAAGGATTTCTAACAACGATCAAACTTATTAAATCGCACGAACTGAGTGTGTCAACGACGGAGCTACAGCTGTGTGCTTACTTCGATGATCGAAGAAGGGAAACGGCTCTAACTATCGCTCAGTTGTTGGTACGTTAATTTTACTGGATACCTAACCTGTGTTAACCTAAAAACCTTGTTTTTTATTCAAAGATTGATGGTGGTTCTCTAGCGAACGGAAGGCTTACGATCAAACAAGGAGCTATGGAGCAAACCGGTCCCGTTTACACAGGAACTTTCAGCTTAGATTATACCTTGTTGCCTAGTAATGTGCAAACCAGCTCTGCTAGCAAAACTCGCGACGATCGGTTTGAAATTCCACTGTACAGCAACATTTCACGGGACAATCTGATCTGCGAAATTACTGTCGATGTTGGTCAAGGGATTGGCAGATCCCAGCTGGTGGCAGCAGGAATTGCCTTCATCGTACCCGAAAGCTACTAGAACGTCATTGTAGTAATACTCGCAAACCTTCATTTACTATTTTGATTCAATTTATAGGCCTAAAATAATGTAGAATTATTTACAGAATTTGTTTATATAGTCTTAAGCACCGGTAGTTTTTAGCTCCTAGTTTGTTCAATAAAGCTACGATTTCACGTCGTTGGAATCGCTAATAGGAACGGACTGAGGATTGCTACCGCTGACAGCGCTTCCCGATCGATCTAGATTTCGGACCAAACTGGTCGCTGGTCCTTGAAGTACTTTGCGTGAAAGACGCATAAACCCGGATACCGGATCCCGGCCGAAATATTTAACTTGTATCTCCGTACCGACCTCGAAACCCAAAACCGATGGATGGGCAATCTGCAATAATTGGAAATTACAATTGCCACAATGAAAAGAACTTATTTCAACTCACCTTCCGCTGATCCAGCTGCGAATTGTGCAGCAGTGCCGGTGGCATCGTTGGATATAGCTTCACCATGACTCCGGTGTCCAGCATTTCCACAATTTTGGCAGTGTAAATCGACCCAAATTCCAGCTCCGGCACCCTGTCCACCTTCATCAGTTTTTCGAGATACTCTTTCGCTTCGTGCATTGCCGCATCCGAGGGAGCAAATATCCGGAACGTGTTTTCATCTTCCTGGGTCAATTGAACGCCCGTTTCCAAATACAGACGTCGGATGTTGATTCCCCCAGGCCCGACCAATTTTGAGCGCTGGTGAGGTTCGATTTGCAATCGATCCGTCACTGGCCAGCAGTCTTTCTTTAACGTTCTAGTCGTTCCGATGGTCTGATCCATTATGTCCAGGACTTTGAAACGTGCTTCCATCGCCTTCTGAAGCGATTCCATTACGACCTGTCAAGTCCAAGTTCGATCACTGTGAGAATAAAAAATATCCCCTTGAAACTTACCTTCAGTGGGATTCCCGGAACTTTTATATCAGCCTGAATCGCCGTCATTCCCTTTCGGGTTCCGGCTACCTTCATGTCCATATCACCCATGTAATCTTCGATCCCCAACAGATCCGTCAATATTCGATAATCTTCCAGATGCTTAGTATCGTTGTTTTCGTACTTCGTCATTAACCCAATGGCAACACCGGCTGCTGCTTCATGCACTGGGATGCCAGCGTCCATCAGCGCCATCGATCCCGCACAAACCGTCGCCATCGAACTGGAACCGTTTGATTCCAGCACCTCCGACGTCAGTCTAATCGTGAAAGGATGGTCGTTGGGAATGATTGGCAATAGACCTTTCTCAGCTAGTGCACCGTGACCAATTTCCCGCCGACCAACGGGACCAATCTTACCCGTCTCACCAGTCGCATACGGTGGAAACTCATAATGAAGAAAGAAGTTTTTTGACTTGACGCCCGTGTCTAGCGAGGTAATCGGATCTAGCTTGAGGGCGCTTTCCGGAGAATCCAAAGCCACAGTGGCAAACACTTGCGTTTGACCGCGTTGAAAAAGTGCTGACCCATGCAATGGCCTGTGTAGATTCACGGAACAGGATATTTTTCTTAGATCGTCCAAATATCGTCCGTCACATCTTCGATTCTCTTCGAAGACCATCTCGCGGAAAACAAACTTCGCAAACCGATTAAAGCAGTCGGTGATCAACGCTGGATCTGAGCTCGGATAACATGACCACACTTTATCAATTGTGTCGATTCTGGTGTTGGTAACAGCATTATCCCTACTGAATTTGTCGTGCGCAAAATCCCTAAAAATCTCCCGCAACCGCATCTCTGCCATAGTCCGTACGGCAGCCTCAATTTCCTGTTCCGCCTGCGGCAATGGTTCCAACGTTCTTTTCGGTTTCCCAAACGATTTCTGAAGCTTCTCAATTCCATTAATAATCAACTGAGCTTCCTTCGTGCCCTTCTTGATTGCCATCCTCAGCTCGTTCTCATTAACGACATCACCCCGACCTTCCAACATCACAACCAAATTCTGCTTCGTGGCAGATACTACCAAGTCCAAAGCGGAAAGTTGTAGTTCCTTTCTCGTAGGGTTGATAATCACCTCATTGTCTACCAGCCCCACTCGAACTGCCCCAATCGGCCCGTTCCAAGGAATATCACTAAGACTTAACGCTGCCGAAGCAGCATTAATCGCCTGCACGTCCGGTAGGTTACTGGAATCGATTGCCAACATATTACACACCAGCTGAGTATCACTTCTAAACTCCGCTGGGAACAATGGCCTCACCGAACGATCCACCAAACGGGCCGCCAGTATCTCCTTTTCCGATGGTCCCAGTTCTCGACGCAGAAAATTTGTTGGAATTCTGCCAGCGGCCGCAGCCTTCTGCCGATAATCAACTACAAGTGGTAGAAACGAATTACTACCGCTGGTTGGTTTGCTTTTGGCTACCGCCGTTACCATCACGGCCGTATCGCCTATCGATACAACGGAACAGCCATCCGCGAAGCGGGCGTATTTGCCGGAAGAAATACGGACGATGCGACTGAAATGGACAATAACTTATTGCGAACGCATTAAATTTACCCATATCGCACTAACCCTGTACTGAGCGATACGTCCACATCCGGTGTCTCCAGCACGGAACTGAGCGAGCGGTGGAAATGGTGATGAATACGAGGTCCTGACAGTATCCTAAAGCCTACACGTTTCCGATTGATGTGCCGTAACATTCTAATTTAGCTAATATAATCTTACGAATATTATTAACTATTTCGATTAAACGGGACCTGTTACGACAACGAATGGCCTAATGTACTAGCGACTGTCGATTTCGATTTGTTTTGCACGAGTACCGGTCGTGCTGTCAGAAACACGTTTTTTTGTTTTGGCCTTCTTTTCGCGCAGAGACGTCGTGTAAATTGGGGGCATGTTTTCAAAAGGTTGCCCTGATTCATGAGCCTATTGAGTTCTACAAGATGACGACACGAACGAACTCATAATGAATGAAGTTCATGTTTGACAATTCTCGGTGGTTTGTTTACTTTGTCAGATGCGTGAGTGCGAGCGCAACGGGTGCTCATCTGTTACATTCGAACTCACGTAACTTCCATGTAAACAAACCACCGGGAGTTGTCAAAAGAAGTTCATCCGGCTCGTTTTGTGGGGTTATGTCGGTTGGTGTAAAACTTAATAACCAGTAAACCAAGAGGCGGCTAGGCGAATTAAACTAGATGCTGGCGATCGGTACACTCAAAAAATAAATCACGTTTCTTCTACGTGAAAACATATGTGAATCTCATCCACCGCACTTTTCACGTAAGTTCTATCGGATGCTCCGGTAAATTAAAATCATTTTCAATATCTGATTCATCAGGTAAAAGTTACGTGTTTTAAGGATAATTAGCAACAGAAATTCACGTAAATATTACATGAAGCCTGACATAACAACTACATGAAGCCAAACGTAGTAATTATGTGCAACCGAACGTAACAAATATATGAAACCAAACGTGAAAATTACTTGAAGCCGTTCATAGATTGTATTTTCAATAAATTTGCATTCTAAAAAAGAAAAATCTTTTAATGTCAATTTCTTTCAATTTATTTTAATCCTTAATTGCGATAATTAAACATAAAACATCCTAATTTTAAATCGTGTGCCTCAGAATTGTGTTAAAACACTCTCGAGAATAAAGCAGGTTTGGTACAACAAATCCTGTTTTTGAAAGTAAGAATCAATTTACTGTTGACGACGTCTTGGGCCGTACAATACTGGAACTATTTCTTCACCCCGAGATGCAAGGTTGGGCAGATCGATTTCCAATTCGCCTTGTGTCACTATATGAAATGCAAATATATAAACACGTTAGTAATCAGATTTAGTAACTGTGATAATGGAAATAACTTACCATGTATGACGAACTCGAATTGCCAGAAGACATTTTTAAGCGGTGCTTATGGTTGACAAACGTTCATCCAACGAAATACCTATTGGGAACTCCTGACGACATGTTTGACATCCGTGTGTCGCCATCATCCATGGGAGATGCCAGTAGTCACCGCGTATTCCCCGGATAAAAAGTTTATTTCGTCTCTATCTATAATTTAGTCAGTATTATTTCGGAATAATTTAAACAGTGGCTGATGTTTCAGCCATTTTTTTCACACAGGAAATTCACGTGAACTACGTTACGACAGTCAACGTTGCATCACTTAAAGGTTACGGGTGAATCAAATAAATTTTACAGGATTATCAAATGTCGTTCATATGAATCACGTAATGTATGTTAAAAGATGTAAAATATTTATTCACGTGACAATTCATGTAAATTCAAAGTGATTTATTCTATTGAAACTTTGTTCTACACTCAAAAAAAAGTAAACGTTATGCCTATTGATTTTACACATAAATTTTTGCAATTAGCGGAGGCAGATAGACACTATTTGCTGGCACATAAACCTAATGTGTGCATTTACAAGACATATTAATCTCACATTCACATTTCATAACTATAAGGTACATAAAACCCGATTCTGTAACAATACGCACATATAACTTATGTGTGCGCATATATAGTTTATACAGTTGACACATAGAAGGTATGTGTGCGCGTGATAACATTAGCATTTCTTCTTTACATGAATTTTAAGTGGTTTGAAGCAAATAGAATTAACGTTTGGTTTTTTTTTTCAGTGCAGGCTGTAGTGTATAAGATATTGTTGGAAGAGGAATAATTTATCTAAAACCGATAATTTTAAGAAATATCATTCCAATATTAGAATATGTCAGTATAAAGTATACATTCCACCTTAATGAATCAGTATATCGGTACGAATGTGAATGCAACAGAATAAGAACATTCAAGCAGTCTCGTTGATGTGTATGTTTCACTATATATGCCATGTGAGAAGAAGAGGGGTTGACTGGTTGACTAAATACAAGAGCAATGAGTACAGCTGTGTGCGTTTCAGCGTGTCATGCAGTGACTACAGACATCGAACACACGTAAGCGAGTGTGTTGATATATTTTGCGGCAGGGAAACCGATGGAAGTGCGAATACGATTCAGTCTGTTAAGAACTATTGATAGGTGAAGACGCTTTGAAGCGGAAAATACTTCGACCATGGATGCGACAACGGCGCAGTGGCTCCCAGTGACTAGTGCTTGAGAAAAAAAAGTGAAGTAAATATGTATTCGCGTTTTAAATAGCATCATGCACTTTTGGTTTGGCTTTGCAAACTAATGAAAGCAAGAGAAACTTTTTGCAGTTTTGTTGAATTTGATCGTGTGAGGTGGAAAGATATTGACGTGCGGAAAAAACGACAGAATATCCAT
>NW_026684097.1:1392-8000 GCF_030247195.1 Topomyia yanbarensis | reverse complement strand
AGACAGCCAGCGGGGTGGTAACGGGTTTTAGAGTAAATAATCGATTGGCAGCGGACAGATTCAGTGACACAGCTGCACACACCGGTCAATTATGGTGAAATTGAACTTTGATTTGTTAGAACAGATTCACTATACGATTAGCATTATATGCAAGCTGTTGCTACGCTTATAAGATATTATTAACCAGTGTTCAGTGTAACCAATGATTTTTTCTTAGAATATTCATGAATTCAAATCTCTATAGTCTACTTGAACCTTTGGATTTGGAAACTTACCTTGTATTCGGGATGCAAAAGCCGTTTTTATAGGCACTAAATTTTGAAAAATCGTGCCGTTTAGGGTGCCTTTGGTCACTAATGTCCACAAGTCCATATGGCCTACCAAATCAGGTACTACGAAGTGAATTTCCACAGCTTCTTGCATTTGAAACGACCAAATTCTCCTTAGACGTGAAATATTTTTTTATGTTTATTCGTTAGTTTTGGCAAGGCGGGATACGACTGCTCAGATTTTTTTTGTGTATGTAGATGCACGAAATTCTTTCGCGAACGGTTTGCTGATTTTCTTCCATCTCGAACGGAATCTCACTGACTAGTGTACAAATGGGTAAAAGCGAACAATACATTCTAAAAAGAAACTGAGTTAAATTTGGTTAATTTCGGTCAAGTATGAAAAAAGTTACGCAAGTTTAAGGCTCGAATGAAAAAGCCTCGAGAAGCGGCGATTCTTGAAAACGAAAGAAAAAGCTACCCTTTATTTAATCATCCTGAAAATTAATCTCTATATTTGAGGCATTGATAGGATACTACTGATTGATTTTCCTCAGAATTTTTTAAACGTTGTGGAAAAAACTGATTTTTTTAAACTAAATTTAAAAAACTTCAAATTTGACGTTATGGTTCTATTCTATTCTATTCTATTCTAACCCTTACACAACCAGTATTGAAAAGCATCCGGTAAACACCGCAGTTATTCTTTAGTATTTTTCTTGTCAACATTAACATTTGAAGCATATTATTTGTAATATGTCGCAAATATAAAACGGCAAGGCCCACTGTGCAGAATTTGGTTAAAAGGTGTTTCAAAACTATACGGCAAGTAGTTTACTCATTTAATGAATAATTTAACTGCCGAATCGTTTTGAATCTTGAATGAGGAAGACACGAGGACAACCGTACCGACATTTTTTCAGTTTATAGGGGATTGGGATATATCGTTGGGAGTGACTTGGCTAAGAAGGTATTTACTCCTTGCCCTGGCTCATAAGCCTAGGTTAAAGCGCCTTTACTCGCTCTGCCGGTCCACTTTGTTTCTTTCCAATCAAACACAAATATTGAGGCTAGAGCGATTAAAAAAATAGAATAATGCTAATCGCATTATTCATCAGTCGCTGCAACCTCAACATCTGCGTTTGATTGGAAAGAAACAAAATGTAACAGATACACTTCATCTAATTTCATGCTATACGAACCACAATGGCTGTCTGTGAAGCAAAGAATCTATTACTTGACAATGGTGTTCATTTTTTAAATGTTTGCCCTGGGATAGTGGTACGCAACTTTCACTAAAGGGGTCTGATGTCGATGATACAACTCGATCGGATTCACTGCCACTAGGTACGCCACTTCTCGCCCTAGCAGGTGGTAGTACCGATATCTTGGTCAGGCGGGAGGAATCCTACAGAGTATCATCGGAAACGGAAGCCATTATATTCTACTCCCTATTCCATCAAGTATGCTCCAGGAATGGAAACATTCTTGATGGACCCAGGTTGTTGGCGGAACATTCGAAATGCACCTAGTTACGCTCCATTGAAGGAAAGGTCATGTTTTCAAACAAAATCAGTCCGTTGTTTTGTTATCTTGTACATATCACCCTTATCCTCTACAAACTCCTCCCACGAACGCCGCTTCATGTTCAGAAAAGTACCAGTAAACCTCACTGCAGCACTGACATGAAACCCCTGTTTCTGATTACCACTATGGTTATGGACCCAATAGAACCATCCAAGACAATGGATCGATCCCTGGTTCCAGTCGCTTGATGCCACACGCACTTATAGAATATATTCGAAAATCGCTATGCATTAGTTTCGTACAGATAATTTTCATAAAATATACGAATTTTTCGTACATATAATGAATCGTTCGTAGTTCTATTGAAACACATATATTTTTCATTACGAGTTTTTCGTGAAAACCACGAAACGAATTTCGTTGGCTTATTACGAAACAGCTTCGTTCGGCAAACGAATTGTTCGCTGCTATATACGAATATCTTTATAATATTTACGAGCACCATTCGTCGAACCGTCAACGTCAACAGAGCTTCAATATGGAGTCATTGTTGCTATACGTCATACAATTGTTGATGATTACGACGGTCTCGGTCTGACTATTTAGTAGCCGTATCCGGGTCCGCCGATTTCATGAAGATTTTCTAAACCTCTTCCGCTTCTAGTTGATCCAGAATCGCAAACTGCTCGATGGTTTTGTATGAAAAATTTTGAGTTTTTCTCTGCCGGAGCAATGTCAAAAGAATATGCTCTTAAATACGAAAACTTCTCTTAGATGAACGAATTGAATTCGTGCGCCCAACGAGATTGTTCGTAATATACATAGACGTTTATTAAAATAAACAAAACATTTCGTTTCATTCATGAAAATTAATGTCGTTTTCAACGACAACAATCGTGCAACAATGTACACTAAATAAGTAAAATTCACGAAAACTTTCGTTCATCAAGCGACCATTTCTTCATATCACAATAAAATCGATTTTTCCAGATCTGTTGTTTTAACTAAAAAAATCGGTGTTGTCAAACATCGATCCCAAAAGATCGAATGAAAAAATAAGAAGATAAGCAATACGAAAATTTTTCTAAGATGAACGAAATGAATTCGTGCGACCAACGAAGTTGTTCACAATATACACACACGTTTATTAAAATAAACAAAACATTTCGTTTCATTCACGAAAAATAATGTCGTTATCAACGATAACATTCGTGCAGTATACATTAAACGTGTAAAATTTAGGAAAGATTTCGTTCACCAAGCGGCCATTCTTGTTCATGAAATGAACGAAACCTACTATTTAGAATGCACGAAAATACTTCGTTGCAGCAAACGACGAATGAATTCGTGTATTGTATGATCGATTTCATTATATTTACGAATTTATATTATCAGTGCGGTATCTAGGCTGATTTGATCCAGAACAAAGGCGTTATCAACCTATTAATGGCCTCTATTTCCCCGCCACGAAATAATTTAACTATATAATTTCAAAAACAAACGCTAAAAAAGATAGTGGATATAACTAGAACGGGCTCACCAGTAATAAAGGTCTAAAATAATTTCACTCCGCTACCATCACTTGGGACTGTACTATTCCATTAGCGAAGAGCCCTTCTCCTCTTACTCCTAGTATCCTCAGGCGTCACCGAAAGGTATTTTTACTTTTACCACAATTTATTTTTCCCGATATTTAAAATTTTCACCGAAAAACAAATTGACGACAACGACACATTTTCGCACCCGGTTACTACGTTACATGGTTACTACGATCCTCAAATTTGACGTTATGGTTCGATCTTAAGCGGACCTTGAAGCGGACTCTACACGAGACAAGAATATTGTCAATAAAATATTGACAAGACTACTTCAATCCGTCAATCCCATTTGAATTCTACAGAATAATAATTTCCTAGTGGAGTCACCCCACGTTGTTTCTGTCCAAAGATATACAGGTTTTTGTCACGCGCCGCGCTCTTCCAACATGCGGCGCATTTCGATTATGCCCACGATAACGCACTAGCCACAGCCCACACGCACTCGACCAACGGGCATGTTCAAACTTGCGTTGAGCATCTTGCGGTATCTATCATTTAGCACGCGGCAACTTCTGTCGTATAGCAAATAGCAACTTCTATTGTTTATAATGTCGACAGTTCTAGAGTTAAATACGTTAGTTTAATACGTGTAACTAAAATTATTATGATATATGAGGTTTTATAGCTGTAAAGAGTACGATACATATACAACATATATGCTGAAGTGCATTTATTGTAAGGTTGAATGTTGAATGAATCGCAACAAACTTACAAATGTCTTTGGCAATGTACTGTTCTCACCAAGAGGTGACTAAGAATAAATTGCGACCATTGTGAGATTTTTCCTGTATTCCGAATTTATTCAATTTAACCATAAATTGAAACTCAAACCACCTGAACTGAAAGCGAGAACACCGTACAAAAGGTAGGCGAACAAAATTATTTTGCCGATTAAATACGAAATGCAGCAAAAAAGAAACTAAGGCTTCACTAAAAATAGTGAATACAAAAAATTTGTCAGATTTTATAGGTCACTCCTCCAATGGCAAAGGTTTTCTTTCGAGAAGTCAAAAGATGAAGTCTTTCAATTGAGCCGCTTTCAAATAAGATTGTACGCAGATTTAAAAAATGGTGTTTTGAGAAAATACGCGTTTAAAGTTTTGAGAACACTGTCGATGAATTATTTGTGGAAGAATGTCAATATTTTGAAACAATTCGTAAAATTATGGGTGGTGGACATCGCTGATTACGAATCTGAGGTCAGTTTTTCGAAATTCAAAATGACCAATTCAATATGGCGGACCCCCACAAAAAATTAATGATATGTCAGCCAAAATCAAGACAAAAAGGTTCTGTGATTTAGGGACCATTCATAAATTACGTAACGCATTTAGGGGGGGGGGGGGGGGGAGGGGGTACGACAAGTTGTGACATAGGGGGGAGGGGGTGTTAACTAGATCGTTACGTAACATGTTTTCATCGAAGAAAAAAAAATTTTTCTTGGAATTTGTTACGTAACAGGGGAAGGGGGGATGGAGAAATTTGTGACAATTTGTTACATAGGGGGAGGGGGGAGTCAATTTTGGGCAATTTTTGCGTTACGTAATTTATGAATGGTCCCTAAAGCAGTGTAGTAGACGTATAAACCTTTCAAAAATGCATAGAAAAAAAATCTAATTTTAGAAAAAATTTAATGAGAACCCTAATCATATATTTACATTCCATAAATTATGCATAGTACGATTCTATAGAATTTCGCGCATATCCTGCATTTTTACATGTCAAAATGGCAATTTTATCTTGTTCGTAATTTTTAGACACTTTCTATTCTGACTACATTTGTTGACGCCAAAGTGACAGCTGGGCCCAGTTAGTCCCTTGTTGATCAAACGTCCAGTGCATTGGACTCACGTAAGACGACTTTCTCTTACTGGGCGTATGGCGTAAACGACTACTGTCAAAATAAGATGCATTCTTATATTACGAACAAGATGACTTTATCTGCCATCATGGCACGGAAAAAGCTGAATAACCTACACGGTTAAAATGAAATACCCATTAATGAGTACCAGAAGTATCCAGTTTCTAGTTCTTATCCAGCTGTCACAAATTGGGTACGTTTTAGAATTAGAAACTGGGTAAAATATTACCCATCACAATATTGCTGTCCTGCAAGAACAATGGGTAATGTACCACATATAAATGATTGAAAAAGACTTTGTTATTTTTAGAGTGAATTAGTAGAATGTGAGTCAAACATACATCAAAGTAAATTGCTCACAAATATCGGATCAGACTCTAACAGTAGGAAAATCAATGTTTCCGTGAGATGGTGAGTATTGATAGTGTCAAACGAAATAATCCTCTTTTAGTTGGTATTTAGTTTGTACATAAAGAATTATTCCAGAAGGCCATTGTTTGCAGTGTTCGCACTCGTTGTTTTTTATATATAATTCGTTTATTTGACACTGCTCATAGCGGTAGCTTAACGGAGCCGTGGATCTTTTATATGTTTACAAATGTAAAAATAAAAATATAAACGAATATTATTATTATATGGGATCTCGCGCGCAACTTTTTATTGCGAGCGGAGACCTTCTTTCGCGGGGTTTGCTGGCAATCTGCATCTGGGGGGTCGTTTAATTCTTTTTTGTTTTTCACGTCCAGGTCAAAGCCGGCTGGGTATCCGCGATCAGATGTTTTTCCCTGTTTCTTGCACTTATTGTTGACCAGCGTAAATCCGTCACTGTTATTGTTATCCTTGCCAATGTTGCTTACAGTTGATTTTGCGGTACTGGATGCTTCTTTTATGGTTGTCATTATGGTCTGTGCAACTGCTGCCACAAATTTGGCCACCGTTTGTGGTTCAGGCATTGGTATTGAAAACTCTGTTTTGGGTTGGTTTGCCGTAGATGAGTTGGCAATCGGTTGAGATGCGTCTTCCTCTGCATCTTCCGCGCAAGGTTATCTATGATTAGCTGTCTGATTACAATACTTACACGTAGGAGTTTGCCCCTCATGGGTGCATTGCGTAGTTTGCATAATTGAAGTTCCGTGAGTTTTGAGTTTTATTGTCAAGTAGGAGGATATAGGCCTTTCAACCCGCATCCTCACTACAAAAACGCCGTTAGGAGTACCCGGGAAGAAGTTTCTCCAAGTATCAGGTGTAACGGATTCTACTTCTCCGTATTGCGACATACATTTTGCAATTGGCTCAGGAGGGGTACGAGGTGATAGGTCATATAACCTTACATCTATATAATCATTCTCAATA
>NW_026684097.1:0-892 GCF_030247195.1 Topomyia yanbarensis | reverse complement strand
TGATTTACGTGGTTTATGAACCCGATCAGAATGAAATAACAAGATTATAACTGAACACTATTTTTGTTACATATTGTGTTATAAATTAGATCTCGTTGGTAGTTAAAATAACAGAAATTTAAAACAAGTAACAATGCGAGATTTAGTTTTGAAATATTTCTGTTATGTGTCTCTGATCGGGAATGGACCGTTTGCGAGATCGCTAGCGAAGATGTGCATGGATAATCGCGAAGCGTTCGAGCGTTTTTATGTTAACGTGTTTTATGGCGGTGGTGTGTGTGTCGTATGTATGCTCCTTCGCGTGTATGGATTCGTTTGTAAGACCATGCGGTCAGTTCCATATTTGAGTATATTCTTGACAGTTACGGTTCAGAACTAGAAGGCAGTGAGTTTCCTCATGTCAATAAAGTATCCGGCCACGGCACCCTGAGACCTGCAATGCATATGAATTTGTTTTTGTTGTGTTTAACGGCTTAGATTTCAATATAAGGGCCTCGTTTCAAAATTTCGTAGGAGAAACCGTGTGAGCTTTGTAACTTATATATTTTTTGTTGTACTGAACTATTCGATTTCGTAGCCATTCAGTCCAAAATTGGTTTAACAATGTTGTATTAACTTTTGGAGTATGTATGACTTGAAATAATAACAAAATGAAATGTGTCGAGACAAATCTTTCGGAAACGTCTGGGAAAAAAGTTTTAGCCCAACTCGATCAGATGGTCAATATGGTTTACCAATCGCACATCAAAATCATCATTTTAGTTTTAAATATAGCTCCGCTACAGATTTGTTTCCATTATCATTCGTATTGAGCTATTGAAGCGAGCGGAACATATTTTCAATACCTACAATACCGAGAAGGAAATATTTGAGAGCTTAGCACGGCTGGTGG
>NW_026684096.1:0-8064 GCF_030247195.1 Topomyia yanbarensis | reverse complement strand
AAATCAATCAAATCAATCAAATCAATCAAATCAATCAAATCAATCAAATCAATCAAATCAATCAAATCAATCAAATCAATCAAATCAATCAAATCAATCAAATCAATCAAATCAATCAAATCAATCAAATCAATCAAATCAATCAAATCAATCAAATCAATCAAATCAATCAAATCAATCAAATCAATCAAATCAATCAAATCAATCAAATCAATCAAATCAATCAAATCAATCAAATCAATCAAATCAATCAAATCAATCAAATCAATCAAATCAATCAAATCAATCAAATCAATCAAATCAATCAAATCAATCAAATCAATCAAATCAATCAAATCAATCAAATCAATCAAATCAATCAAATCAATCAAATCAATCAAATCAATCAAATCAATCAAATCAATCAAATCAATCAAATCAATCAAATCAATCAAATCAATCAAATCAATCAAATCAATCAAATCAATCAAATCAATCAAATCAATCAAATCAATCAAATCAATCAAATCAATCAAATCAATCAAATCAATCAAATCAATCAAATCAATCAAATCAATCAAATCAATCAAATCAATCAAATCAATCAAATCAATCAAATCAATCAAATCAATCAAATCAATCAAATCAATCAAATCAATCAAATCAATCAAATCAATCAAATCAATCAAATCAATCAAATCAATCAAATCAATCAAATCAATCAAATCAATCAAATCAATCAAATCAATCAAATCAATCAAATCAATCAAATCAATCAAATCAATCAAATCAATCAAATCAATCAAATCAATCAAATCAATCAAATCAATCAAATCAATCAAATCAATCAAATCAATCAAATCAATCAAATCAATCAAATCAATCAAATCAATCAAATCAATCAAATCAATCAAATCAATCAAATCAATCAAATCAATCAAATCAATCAAATCAATCAAATCAATCAAATCAATCAAATCAATCAAATCAATCAAATCAATCAAATCAATCAAATCAATCAAATCAATCAAATCAATCAAATCAATCAAATCAATCAAATCAATCAAATCAATCAAATCAATCAAATCAATCAAATCAATCAAATCAATCAAATCAATCAAATCAATCAAATCAATCAAATCAATCAAATCAATCAAATCAATCAAATCAATCAAATCAATCAAATCAATCAAATCAATCAAATCAATCAAATCAATCAAATCAATCAAATCAATCAAATCAATCAAATCAATCAAATCAATCAAATCAATCAAATCAATCAAATCAATCAAATCAATCAAATCAATCAAATCAATCAAATCAATCAAATCAATCAAATCAATCAAATCAATCAAATCAATCAAATCAATCAAATCAATCAAATCAATCAAATCAATCAAATCAATCAAATCAATCAAATCAATCAAATCAATCAAATCAATCAAATCAATCAAATCAATCAAATCAATCAAATCAATCAAATCAATCAAATCAATCAAATCAATCAAATCAATCAAATCAATCAAATCAATCAAATCAATCAAATCAATCAAATCAATCAAATCAATCAAATCAATCAAATCAATCAAATCAATCAAATCAATCAAATCAATCAAATCAATCAAATCAATCAAATCAATCAAATCAATCAAATCAATCAAATCAATCAAATCAATCAAATCAATCAAATCAATCAAATCAATCAAATCAATCAAATCAATCAAATCAATCAAATCAATCAAATCAATCAAATCAATCAAATCAATCAAATCAATCAAATCAATCAAATCAATCAAATCAATCAAATCAATCAAATCAATCAAATCAATCAAATCAATCAAATCAATCAAATCAATCAAATCAATCAAATCAATCAAATCAATCAAATCAATCAAATCAATCAAATCAATCAAATCAATCAAATCAATCAAATCAATCAAATCAATCAAATCAATCAAATCAATCAAATCAATCAAATCAATCAAATCAATCAAATCAATCAAATCAATCAAATCAATCAAATCAATCAAATCAATCAAATCAATCAAATCAATCAAATCAATCAAATCAATCAAATCAATCAAATCAATCAAATCAATCAAATCAATCAAATCAATCAAATCAATCAAATCAATCAAATCAATCAAATCAATCAAATCAATCAAATCAATCAAATCAATCAAATCAATCAAATCAATCAAATCAATCAAATCAATCAAATCAATCAAATCAATCAAATCAATCAAATCAATCAAATCAATCAAATCAATCAAATCAATCAAATCAATCAAATCAATCAAATCAATCAAATCAATCAAATCAATCAAATCAATCAAATCAATCAAATCAATCAAATCAATCAAATCAATCAAATCAATCAAATCAATCAAATCAATCAAATCAATCAAATCAATCAAATCAATCAAATCAATCAAATCAATCAAATCAATCAAATCAATCAAATCAATCAAATCAATCAAATCAATCAAATCAATCAAATCAATCAAATCAATCAAATCAATCAAATCAATCAAATCAATCAAATCAATCAAATCAATCAAATCAATCAAATCAATCAAATCAATCAAATCAATCAAATCAATCAAATCAATCAAATCAATCAAATCAATCAAATCAATCAAATCAATCAAATCAATCAAATCAATCAAATCAATCAAATCAATCAAATCAATCAAATCAATCAAATCAATCAAATCAATCAAATCAATCAAATCAATCAAATCAATCAAATCAATCAAATCAATCAAATCAATCAAATCAATCAAATCAATCAAATCAATCAAATCAATCAAATCAATCAAATCAATCAAATCAATCAAATCAATCAAATCAATCAAATCAATCAAATCAATCAAATCAATCAAATCAATCAAATCAATCAAATCAATCAAATCAATCAAATCAATCAAATCAATCAAATCAATCAAATCAATCAAATCAATCAAATCAATCAAATCAATCAAATCAATCAAATCAATCAAATCAATCAAATCAATCAAATCAATCAAATCAATCAAATCAATCAAATCAATCAAATCAATCAAATCAATCAAATCAATCAAATCAATCAAATCAATCAAATCAATCAAATCAATCAAATCAATCAAATCAATCAAATCAATCAAATCAATCAAATCAATCAAATCAATCAAATCAATCAAATCAATCAAATCAATCAAATCAATCAAATCAATCAAATCAATCAAATCAATCAAATCAATCAAATCAATCAAATCAATCAAATCAATCAAATCAATCAAATCAATCAAATCAATCAAATCAATCAAATCAATCAAATCAATCAAATCAATCAAATCAATCAAATCAATCAAATCAATCAAATCAATCAAATCAATCAAATCAATCAAATCAATCAAATCAATCAAATCAATCAAATCAATCAAATCAATCAAATCAATCAAATCAATCAAATCAATCAAATCAATCAAATCAATCAAATCAATCAAATCAATCAAATCAATCAAATCAATCAAATCAATCAAATCAATCAAATCAATCAAATCAATCAAATCAATCAAATCAATCAAATCAATCAAATCAATCAAATCAATCAAATCAATCAAATCAATCAAATCAATCAAATCAATCAAATCAATCAAATCAATCAAATCAATCAAATCAATCAAATCAATCAAATCAATCAAATCAATCAAATCAATCAAATCAATCAAATCAATCAAATCAATCAAATCAATCAAATCAATCAAATCAATCAAATCAATCAAATCAATCAAATCAATCAAATCAATCAAATCAATCAAATCAATCAAATCAATCAAATCAATCAAATCAATCAAATCAATCAAATCAATCAAATCAATCAAATCAATCAAATCAATCAAATCAATCAAATCAATCAAATCAATCAAATCAATCAAATCAATCAAATCAATCAAATCAATCAAATCAATCAAATCAATCAAATCAATCAAATCAATCAAATCAATCAAATCAATCAAATCAATCAAATCAATCAAATCAATCAAATCAATCAAATCAATCAAATCAATCAAATCAATCAAATCAATCAAATCAATCAAATCAATCAAATCAATCAAATCAATCAAATCAATCAAATCAATCAAATCAATCAAATCAATCAAATCAATCAAATCAATCAAATCAATCAAATCAATCAAATCAATCAAATCAATCAAATCAATCAAATCAATCAAATCAATCAAATCAATCAAATCAATCAAATCAATCAAATCAATCAAATCAATCAAATCAATCAAATCAATCAAATCAATCAAATCAATCAAATCAATCAAATCAATCAAATCAATCAAATCAATCAAATCAATCAAATCAATCAAATCAATCAAATCAATCAAATCAATCAAATCAATCAAATCAATCAAATCAATCAAATCAATCAAATCAATCAAATCAATCAAATCAATCAAATCAATCAAATCAATCAAATCAATCAAATCAATCAAATCAATCAAATCAATCAAATCAATCAAATCAATCAAATCAATCAAATCAATCAAATCAATCAAATCAATCAAATCAATCAAATCAATCAAATCAATCAAATCAATCAAATCAATCAAATCAATCAAATCAATCAAATCAATCAAATCAATCAAATCAATCAAATCAATCAAATCAATCAAATCAATCAAATCAATCAAATCAATCAAATCAATCAAATCAATCAAATCAATCAAATCAATCAAATCAATCAAATCAATCAAATCAATCAAATCAATCAAATCAATCAAATCAATCAAATCAATCAAATCAATCAAATCAATCAAATCAATCAAATCAATCAAATCAATCAAATCAATCAAATCAATCAAATCAATCAAATCAATCAAATCAATCAAATCAATCAAATCAATCAAATCAATCAAATCAATCAAATCAATCAAATCAATCAAATCAATCAAATCAATCAAATCAATCAAATCAATCAAATCAATCAAATCAATCAAATCAATCAAATCAATCAAATCAATCAAATCAATCAAATCAATCAAATCAATCAAATCAATCAAATCAATCAAATCAATCAAATCAATCAAATCAATCAAATCAATCAAATCAATCAAATCAATCAAATCAATCAAATCAATCAAATCAATCAAATCAATCAAATCAATCAAATCAATCAAATCAATCAAATCAATCAAATCAATCAAATCAATCAAATCAATCAAATCAATCAAATCAATCAAATCAATCAAATCAATCAAATCAATCAAATCAATCAAATCAATCAAATCAATCAAATCAATCAAATCAATCAAATCAATCAAATCAATCAAATCAATCAAATCAATCAAATCAATCAAATCAATCAAATCAATCAAATCAATCAAATCAATCAAATCAATCAAATCAATCAAATCAATCAAATCAATCAAATCAATCAAATCAATCAAATCAATCAAATCAATCAAATCAATCAAATCAATCAAATCAATCAAATCAATCAAATCAATCAAATCAATCAAATCAATCAAATCAATCAAATCAATCAAATCAATCAAATCAATCAAATCAATCAAATCAATCAAATCAATCAAATCAATCAAATCAATCAAATCAATCAAATCAATCAAATCAATCAAATCAATCAAATCAATCAAATCAATCAAATCAATCAAATCAATCAAATCAATCAAATCAATCAAATCAATCAAATCAATCAAATCAATCAAATCAATCAAATCAATCAAATCAATCAAATCAATCAAATCAATCAAATCAATCAAATCAATCAAATCAATCAAATCAATCAAATCAATCAAATCAATCAAATCAATCAAATCAATCAAATCAATCAAATCAATCAAATCAATCAAATCAATCAAATCAATCAAATCAATCAAATCAATCAAATCAATCAAATCAATCAAATCAATCAAATCAATCAAATCAATCAAATCAATCAAATCAATCAAATCAATCAAATCAATCAAATCAATCAAATCAATCAAATCAATCAAATCAATCAAATCAATCAAATCAATCAAATCAATCAAATCAATCAAATCAATCAAATCAATCAAATCAATCAAATCAATCAAATCAATCAAATCAATCAGATCAATCAAATCAATCAAATCAATCAGATCAATCAAATCAATCAAATCAATCAAATCAATCAAATCAATCAAATCAATCAAATCAATCAAATCAATCAAATCAATCAAATCAATCAAATCAATCAAATCAATCAAATCAATCAAATCAATCAAATCAATCAAATCAATCAAATCAATCAAATCAATCAAATCAATCAAATCAATCAAATCAATCAAATCAATCAAATCAATCAAATCAATCAATTCAATCAAATCAATCAAATCAATCAAATCAATCAAATCAATCAAATCAATCAAATCAATCAAATCAATCAAATCAGTCAAATCAATCAAATCAATCAAATGAATCAAATGAATCAAATGAATCAAATGAATCAAATGAATCAAATGAATCAAATGAATCAAATAAATCAAATGAATCATATGAATCAAATGAATCACATGAATCAAATTAATTAATTGAATCAAATGAATTAAATGAATCAAATTGATTTAATTCATCCAGTGAATACAATGAATCAAATTAATGAAATTGATCAAATGAATAAAAAGAATGGATGAACAAAATGAATAAAGTAAAAAATAAATGAAATGCATAAATAAAACAAACGAATCAAATAAACAAAATGAGCTGAAGTGATAAAATGAATAAAAAGAAGAAAATGAGCAGAATTAAATGCATTGATTAAAATGAAAAATTGAACAACAGTAAAAGGTTATAAATTAATATAAAGAAATAAATTGAATCAAATGAATTATTTGGATGAAATGATTAAAACTGAAAAAGTAGTCAGATCATTAAAATGAAGAAACTGAACAAAATGAATAAACTGGAAAAAAATAATAAAATGCATACAATGAAAACAATGAATTTGAGTAAAATGCACAAAAAGAATAAACTGATCAGAGTGAATCCAATGAATGAAACGAATAAAATAAGTAAAATGAACGCAGATGAACAAAACGAATAAAAAGATGCGGAATGAAATAATTAATTAAAATGAAATGGTCATATATTTGAAGCCAAAAACATTTTTGAATAAAGAAAATGAATAAACCGGATTGTACGAATTTGAAAACCATTGCATCAGAAAGTTTTGAAATGTTTTTGAAAATCCCATCTTCTGAGAAAAGACTAATAAATATGCAATGGACTTTCTAGAGCTTCCATCTTTTTTTGGTTTTATTCTTTTTGTTTTCATGCTTCTGTACTTGACGAATACGAAGTTTACTTTTTGGTCACATATTCCCGAAAAAAGATTTATGTGCAGAACAGAATTTACTGGTCCAGTATTTTAACGCGCAATTGAATATAGTAAAGTGAGACAAGGTCACATGTGCTTTCAAGCCCCTTAAACAGAGAACGACAGAGGGAGAATGCGATTCGTGAATGAGACAGGTAGATATTTCAAAGTTTTTATTTGCATTGAAGTAAATAGTGTGAAATGTCTAGGCTATGTCGATTGCATAAAAGCCGTGTTTGTATTGTTTCGTTCGGAATTCTCGTGCATGAAATATGGATAAATAAGTCCTACACAGACCAATACTGTGAAAAAGAAATGGTTCAAACTACTCAGTGTGTCCAAATATGGACGACGATAAGTTAGAAGACACCTTGTAGTTGCATTCCCCATCGAGAGTGGGTACTTTGGGAGACTTCTTTTCCTGGATCTAATTTGTGGATATTTTTGGTCTTTGATCCGTTATTTTTCATGAATGTTCGTACCAATACAACGAATGTGCAGCTGATACAACTCATGGTACATTCGCCTGCGCAACGTTCCGTCTTCCATCTGCACGCCATCATAGATGGTACGCAACACTTTTCGTTCGAAAACTCCAAGGGCGCGTTGATCCTCCACGAGCATAGTCCAGGTCTCGTGGCCGTAGAGGACCACCGATCTAATCAGCGTCTTGAAGATAATCAACTTCGTGCGGCGGCGAATTTTGTTCGACCGGAGCGTCCTCTGGAGTCCAA
>NW_026684095.1:0-8151 GCF_030247195.1 Topomyia yanbarensis | reverse complement strand
AACTTGTACATGTCACGAGCAAACATGCGACCAGTCACCAGATGACTGGTCATAACCATGACATTTTCCAGCTATGCTCAAAACTGTTTTCTGGGCATCAAACTTCTTTTGAGATTTAGCTGGCGGTGGTTCAAACGATGGAGATGATGATTTCGCTAATCGTTTTCTGATCCCATGTGGTTTCCTAACTCGCAGCGTTGATATAGTGCATGATGAAGATGGGATCATGGTGACGTTAGAATTTTAATGGCACTGATATGAGCTATAAGGTTCGATATGCACTTCCACTTTTGTAGAACCCCGAAAAATCGATTCACTATCCGACATTTTATGAACTGGCCAAAGCAACAAAAACTGAGAAATGGTTATAGAAGCACGCTTTTGTTTTCCCTTTATTGGAATTGAAACAATAGTAAATGGTCTTATAGGCATAGGTTACCTTCCTTTGCATTTGATTTTATATTATGTTTGAGTGAATACGGTATATGGATTCATGACATTCGGGCAAGTGGTCTATTCGGATTCATGGCATTCTGGATAAATTCGGGTGAATTTCGGGTGAATATTATAGAACCGTTGAGCCAATAACGCTTTGAATTGGGAGTGGGCCATTTGACACAATGATAGCTTAGCATAACGGACATTTGGCATAATTTTAAGAAGTGATAACATTGCAGGTCATTTGGCATAACGGATATTTGCTATAATTTTGCGATGTGATCACAGTGAAGGTCATTTGGCATAATTATGGGCCCTATTCTCACGGCCACGTCACCTAGTGACTAGAAGGAAATTTTGTTCTAGTCACTACGTGACTTGACTGTGAGAATAGGGCCCTATATTGAATGTATTTATACCACCGGGAACCAGGCTTGTTATTTGCTCACACAATGTGCCACAAAGAGCGAAAATCACCAATGAAAAATAGAGCAGCACAAAAACACTGCGATGTGCACAAAGAGAAACTTGAAAACGAAAAACAGAAAGATCTGTGCACAATTTCTTTCAAAGAGTGCACAATTTCTTTCAAAGAGTCACCTTGAAGAGCCACTTTTTTGTGCTTCCCTATATAGGTAGGCAAACGAATCAAATGCAATTCAGATAAAGTTTGATCGGAAGAACGTTTTTAAAATATTTTTTGGTTGCCTTCTCTGCATCTGTGTGCGTGGGACCCAGAATCACACTAAAGGGCCTCTTTATTTGTACTCATTGAGGTGTGCAGCCGTGGAGTAGAATGCACGTATGGGAGCAACACACATAGGAGCGAAGAGGTTTATTGTGAAAGATAAGAGCGGTGGATCGCATGAAAAGTGCAAAGAGTGTTTTTATTGTTCTCTTTATTTGCTCTGAGGTGTCTTACATCCCTGCCGGGAACAAGAATATAAGTTAAAACAAAATTTTCCAGAAAACCTATGAAAAGGCAGTCTACAGTTCGGGCAATGGGTTACGGGATTTTGCGCGGAATTTGGGCCGAGATTTGATCAGGGAAATTTTGTGGCCGAGATCTCTCCAAACTGTCAAATTAAAAGCTCTGCTGCTACCAAGAGATACCAAGAGTATCAATATAGCACCGAATTGTAAACCTAATAAAAATACAATTTTCCCCATCGGGAATAATTCATGTTAAATTATTCCCGGCCGGATTTTTTGTGTAGTTAGTGTAATAAACGTTTTTTTATGGAGACCGCGTATACCACAGCATCTCCACGTTTGCGGGAAGAAGATTTTTGTTAGTAGGATGGAAAAAAGTTACGTTACGTCTGGATTCACCTTGAAAATTATAAGTGATACGATCTATGCAAGTTTCCGTAGCGTTATCATGTGTTGAATGCTCTGGGCAGCTGGCTGTCGAGAAGTTATGATAGGTGTATCGTTTGTTGAATTAATTCTGAAATAGTTTGAATCCGAACAGCCGAATGTCGGGAGTATGACGACCTATGTTACGAACGATTTTATTATTCCTTGTTTCATTATTCTTGCGAAATACGACATTCTGAGAATTATCCATTATCTTTACAGTCTCGGAGCGCTTGTCGAAATAAATGTGCTAATACCAAATTTTAATTTTACTAATACCAATGTAATAGAAGAGTTCGTAATACACGAAGGTTTTTTACACGGCTTTTCATAAGGTTTCTCAATTAGCACGATATTTTTGAGCGGGTTTTCGCAATTAACACGGTTTTTTCGCGAAAATAAGTCCTTTTAATGGTAGTAGAAGAAGATTTTTCAACAAATTGTTTTGCACGGATTTCGCAATTATCGCGATTTTAACAAAAATATTCCAAGCTTTTTTGAAGACAAAAGACTGAGACGATTTTGATTTTTTTGCACGGATTTTGCATGGTTTCTACTCTTATTTCATTTTTTTTAATTTAAAGATGTTTAGAAAAGTGGAAAAGGCGGATCTTGAATATTCCATCTGGCCCGCACTTTAACAATCTGGTTGTTTTCGGAACAGTATTCTCGAGAAGACGTTGACTTCGGGTTTCGTGGAATTTTCTATAAAACCCAATCAATATGGATATTTTTGGAACGGGATTGATGACCAGATATCCGTGTTTAAGGCCATTTTGAAAACCAAGATCGCTACTTCCGGTTTCGTGGAATTCTCTAAAACCCAATCATGGCTTCCGGGTTAAGACCTCGTGAGACTAGATCTGCAGGATTGGCGTTTGTGCGCACGTACTTATAATCATAGCTTGGTCGTGAAGTGAGTTCTTGAATGTGCGCTACTCTATTTGCTACGAATGTGTTGAGTTTGCTTGGTGACTTTTCCAACCACCATAGGGTGATTGTTGAATCAGAGTACAGTACTATCCGATCGAAATGCACCTTGAGAGCTTTGATAACCTTAACAACCAACCTTGACATCAAACGAAAACCGCATAGTTCTAGTCTTGGGATGGTGGCATTCGGTGCCAAATGAGACTTGCTGACTAGTAGATGAACTTCCACCGTATTATTCGCCAGAATACCGCGCACATAAACACATGTGCCGTAAGCATCTTGTGAAGCATCTGAAAATGCGTGAAGCTCCAAACCAATTCGTTGTGGCACGAAAACTCGACGTTCAATTTGGAGATCCTTCAGTGTTGGTAAACCACTACGAAATTTATTCCAGGTTACTACAATGTCCCCACTAAGTACTTCGTCCCCAGACACTTTCTCCCTCCATAACTAACGCATTATGAGCAGTTTGTGGAGTCGACTATGTCTCGGACAACCCATCCAATCACTGTTTCCTGCAAGAAAGGCAAACGCTCAGCAAGCTTAATCTTACCTGTTTTCAAGAAACCGAAGAAATATCCAACACCAATCAACATGTCTACCCGTTAGGGGTGGTGACAATTTGGACCCGCAAGGTGTAGTCCGGAAGGTATCGGCCACGTAGAGATGTCGATATTCTTTGCAGGCACAATTCCAGTGATTCGGTTAATCAACAATATTGCTCGTAAAGTTGTTGTCTCTAGCCTGTAGATTGACGTTCACCATGCCCGTAACTCTAGTAGAAGAACCACCCAGACCTGTCACATCAACGTTCACGCTCCCACGCTTCACTTGTAGTAGGGATACGAGCTTTTCCGTTAAAAGATTCACCTGAGAACCACAGTCGAGTAAAACGCGGCACGCCCGGGCCCTGCCACTGCCATCGAGTATGTTCACAACCGCAGTGCATAACTGATCGTTGGTGATAGATTGTGCATGATGCACTGATCGTGTTTGTAGTAGTAGGCTTCATTGAATCCTCTTTAGGTTGCGTCTCCGGCACCGTAGCAGCAGTCGGCTCAAGAACGATACTCGTAGACGTAGAATTCATTTGTAAAGTAGAGTGGGGTCGCTTCTTACAAGCTTTGCATGACGACGTAGAGGTACACCGTGCAGTGATGTGTCCTTTCGTCAAACAGTTGAAACGCACTCCAGCCTGCTTGGCTTTCTCTTAGCGTTCCTTCGGACCGAGCTTAAATCGGACCCTACACGGGACGGGAATATCTATCTATATATATAAAAGTCAATGTTTGTATGTATATGATTTATAGACTCCCAAACGGCTTAACCGATTTCCGTAAAAATTTGAACACAGTAGGTATTTGGTATGGGACGTGTTTGTGTGCTATTAGTTGGAGATTATCTGCCCGCCAGATGGCGCTTTGGAACAAATTGTGTTTTCCTCCTATTTTGCAGAGTGTCGCAGCAACGCGCGATGGGTATTAGCTAGTTGTCAATAAAAAAATTGACAAGACTGCGTCAATACGTCAATCCCATTTGAATTCTACAGAATCAATATTTTCAAAATGACAGTACACGATCAATATATTGATCAATAATTGGTTTATTGTCAATATTTCTGCTCGTGTAGGGTCCGCTTAAGATAGTCGCCACACTGATGATTAGGATGAGCTTTCTCACAGAAATTGCATCGGTATTCAACTGATGTGACCAAAGATATCTTGAGTGCTGGAATCTTCGTTGTTACATTACTGCTGATTTTCTTTGATTTGCTTGCTGGCTCGATCCGTTCCAAAAACTTGACTTCGAGTTGTGAAAAACACAATTGTGTCAGCGTACTCCGGGATGTCGCCATGGTTAATGCTACTTTCCCATAACTTTCTGATTTCTAAATCTACACTGAAAACAACGATATGGTATTTCTAACCACATAGTAATGGTAGAAAACACTACTTCCACTAAATAGTAATATTTACCAACAATAATTTTTAAATTACCCGAAAATGCTTGAAATTACCATGCAGCAAGAAAAACAGTCATAGTTGTTTTAACTATTTTGTCCATTTAACACAATATTTATTTCATACTACAAATATTTGCAATTTTACTGTGCTTCTGGGTTCAAATTACTAAAGCTCTACGCACTTCTATCAGTTTTACAACGAACATGGTAAAAATGAAAGTATTTACCAGTGTTTTTCAACTGAACACGGTTTATTTTTGAAAATACTATGAATATGGTCATTTTCTCAGTGCTAACCATGATGTCCGCCATGCATAGTGAAAAAATTTCACTTCGCGTGCAAAAACATTTCCATTTCAGTTTATTGCACGAAGTAGCACTTGAAACGGCGACTGAACCGAATGTAAAACGACCACGTTCCTGGATTGTGTCTTATCATTGGTATGCATTAGATTTAATAATTTATGAAATTAAAATGAATTCTGATATTTACAAAGGTTTACTTTTCCTTTTGTTAGAAACTAACAAAAAGGCTACAAGACGTCCCTTGTAGATTCTTATGGGTAAGATCTTGTTCTGTGTTTATAGTTAACTGTATATTACAAATTTTGTTCATTACAGTTCTGTACATCGAACGGTTAGCTGGAAGGGCGTTCCATGATATAATTTCGGTAGCCAAATAATCGGACAATTACAACAAAATTTTACGCGACGGCTGCTTCTAGCAAACCTTAAAATTAATGTATTTTCATATATTTTTGATATGCATTTTGTATATGTCGATCAATAAACAAAATAAAATAAAAGCTTCGCATTCATTTTTTAAAATTACTAACCATATACCATATACTATGGCATTACTATAACATGGTAAATGCCAATAGTAATTTCAACCAGTTAGCAATTTTCAAAACAATCATGTTTAAGGTAATTCTGACCATTGGATGAAAATTTAAGCATAGTAAAAGTTACTATTGTATCGCTATTATATAGTAAGAAATACCATGTCTATGTGTCAGCATGGACATGGTACAAATGACAGGAATTGCACTCAAGTTAAGCATGATATATTGTCAACCAAAATTCACTGGTACAGTCTTTTTAATTTAAACCTCTAACATAGTAGTGCATACCATGGTCTTCGTTTCAGTGTAGCTTCGACGCAAAAATGCTTACTACTATGATATCGGATAATCCATCCATTTCGTATTCGTAAAAATTGAGTGCATCCACATGCCGTTTGCACTCAACTACTAGCTCTCTTAATTGTTTACCATTTTCTGATATCATCGCTTTGAGGTTAAGTATGCCGCTGACGTGAATGTCAAAAAATTTTCTTTTATTTTCGTAGCTAATTGTCAAATGATCCATTGCAGCAGCAAAGTTGCCATCATTTATTGTTTGTTGATCGATTGTTCCGGCAGCTTCGCCAACCAAACACTTGTCGAGGTGGTAAAGCTTGGTCGCATCTGACTCTATATATATATATATATATATATATATATATATATATATATATATATATATATATATATATATATATATATATATATATATATATATATATATATATATATATATATATATATATATATATATATATATATATATATATATATATATATATATATATATATATATATATATATATATATATATATATATATATATATATATATATATATATATATATATATATATATATATATATATATATATATATATATATATATATATATATATATATATATATATATATATATATATATATATATATATATATATATATATATATATATATATATATATATATATATATATATATATATATATATATATATATATATATATATATATATATATATATATATATATATATATATATATATATATATATATATATATATATATATATATATATATATATATATATATATATATATATATATATATATATATATATATATATATATATATATATATAAGGTATTTTGGGCCAGACTTATATACACATTGCAACTGTGTTGGCGTCCTAGACGTCAAATAAGTCAATTAGGACAATGTGCAAAGATAGGCTTAGACGAGTTACTTATCTTATAAGATAAACGTGAATAATTATTTTACGACCTTGTTATTTAGTTAAGATAAATATAATTCAATGTGAAACTTTGTTAACCATGTGTGTGCCAAAAGATGTGAGGTTTTTACGGACATTTGAAGATCCATCTTCAACTGGGCTTTTCCTCCTCCATAACTTTATTAAGACCATTACAGGTCAGATGAAGAAATAAGATTAAATAAATAAATAAAATAAACAAACAATATATGTATTATCTCCTTCAATTGCAAGTTATTTGTTAAAAAACTGCTAACCACGCTCATCTGCCAAGCTCACTTGCCGTAATTTAGCGTCTTGTCGCTCTCACTTGCCACATTTTTTGAGAAATTGTAAACATAGCAGTCATCGCAACGAGCCGCATTTCGGTCTTTGTGGATACATGCAGGCAATAGAATTAATTTTCAAAATGCCGCGCTGCAATCACATTGAATGTGTCCAACGCTTTATGAAAACGGATATCAGTCCGATATTTATGCTTAGTGTTTATATACGAGTTTTACATTCTAATCAATTTAAAGCGGGTTTGATGAGGCTTGTTCTGGGGCCCTATTCTCACAGTCACGTCACTTAGTGACTAGAACAAAATTTCCTTCCAGTCACTAGGTGACGTGACTGTGAGAATAGGGCCCCTGATCTTGTAACTTTTATTTGCGGTCGGTCATTTGCACTAGCGGGTGGATTTAGATGGGTTTTAGTTAACCCTCGTATGGTAGATGTAAAGTTGTGGCATTCCACTTAGTCGCTCAATTTTTTTATAAAAATGGGTTAATTGTATTTTTTCATAGTAAGCAAACATAACAATGTCATCATTTTTCAAGATTTATAAATATGCAAATTTTTCCCGAAGGCATCTAACTTTGAAATCCCTTGCATAAAGATTCACATCGTAATTGGTAAATGGGACGATCAACGGAAGTATCCAATACGTCATAGTTAAATTTTACGATTACAACTTATGCCCATATTAGCACATGCACAAAAACTCTACGGGCTTTGAAGAGTTATAGTCTCTTTCGCTGTTGTCACATGTTATGAATTCCATAAAACTGCAACATTGGCAAAATTATTGCTAGTCGATGTTGCGGTTTGGAAGTATACCTGATTTGATTGTATAAAAAGACGCGATTGGTATACGTTGCAGAATGGACGACTCTCGGAGGTGAATATATTAAACTTCAGTTTATAAACTTCTTTTATCGTAATACATACTAAATTCAGTTTTCATTCTGTTCAAATTAGAATTTCTCTATCGGCAAATCACGATTTAGTTCGTGACCATTCCAATAATACGTTTTGTAGGCTGTGCTTCTCGCAGATTTACGAATTACATCGCATCTTT